>NW_021604576.1:19356760-19485256 GCF_004785775.1 Grammomys surdaster
ACACACACACACACACACACACACACACACACACACACACACTGCTAAGTTGCTTAACAAGGAAGGAAAGCGGCTGGAGAGATAGCTCAGCAGTTAAGAGCATAGACCTCTTTTCCAGAGGTTCTGAGTTCAATTCCCAGTAACCACATGGTGGGTGGCTCACAATCATCTGTAACAGAATCTGATGCCCTCTTCTGAAGACACTTACATAAAACACACACACACACACACACACACACATTATTTTTTAAATAATAAAGCTAAGCAAAATGAACTATATTTGGAAGAATTTCATCGTCTAGAAATCATCAAGTGTGGGCAGAATTCCTGTCTGATTCAGCACAATACTATTTCTTGGTGATCAATCGAGTAGATTAGTGGCTGGGTTCAATGAAGTTGGAGCAAAGATTTCTGGTCTTTGAGACCTGAGCACAGTTGTATGATGAGCACTGGGGTAACTTCTATAGCCCGAAAATATAAAGGGGAGGGTAGTTTTGCTTTTTTGGGATTCATTAGTGCAATCAATGTTTTAAAGAGTAAATCAGGCACTGTTCTAGGTGCTCAGCCTGAAAAGAGCAAAGCAGAGAGCTCAGGCAGCCTGTATGTGAGTTTGGGGCTGATGTCCTAGTGATGACTTCAGACTCTCCAGTCCTCTCTGAGTGCCAGTCTTGTAATATAGTCCACACGGTGGAGAAAGGATTTTTATGTATTGTAAACATAAAGTCAGAAAAGAATGTTAAGTCACCTCAGGAGGAGAAGAGATACTGAGGACTTACACATCACAATAATTCAGCTTTCCAAAATGCTTAGATTGTAATTATATTCTGGTTATATGCCTGAAATTGCAATGTACCAACTAACCAACCAAAAAATGATTATACCTATATGCAAAATGTAGTCAGATTCTGGGCTTAGATGACAAGTAGGATCTCACAAACATCAGTGTCCGGCAAGATATCTGTAAGTTCTATCGGATGCAGGACATTTTTTAATTGAGTGGAACTGCCCTGCCCACTGTAGTAGTTCTATTTTAGCTCCTTATCTCACTCTCCCAATTACAATAACAAAGCATTTCACCTTGTCCTTCATACTTGCTTGGTCTGTAGCAGATGGTACTGCCCATGGTCTACCATGTTTAAGCCAGTTCAACACTGTCCTGGAGATGGCACCAGCCCAGGATTTCATTTAAATCGAGATGTATGCTTAAATTAGTCAGCCAGATCCATTTAAAAACCGCTAGGTTTGCAATAGATATTTTCCTTCAACATTTGCAATGCAGGAAAGTTTGACTAGAGTATTCCACCT
Organism: Grammomys surdaster; assembly: GCF_004785775.1. Taxonomy (NCBI): domain Eukaryota; kingdom Metazoa; phylum Chordata; class Mammalia; order Rodentia; family Muridae; genus Grammomys; species Grammomys surdaster. The sequence continues at coordinate 19,358,066 of NW_021604576.1, forward strand.
CCAGGCACTCATTCCACTGATTATGTCCGCATATACTATAAAGAGTTGCATGATGGGAGAATAGGGTAGAACTTTGATTTAAATTTCTATGGTAGTTTTTCTTTATAACAAGCATGTTTAACGTTTATTGTCCTAAATGTTACATTTACTCGATAAAAAATAATAAAAGCCTTAAAAATGACAACGACAACTTGGGATTTGAACCCAGTGTATTGTTGCCATGACACTGAACTTGTCATCTTGACATCTTATTATCTGTGAGCCATTTTAGGAAGGGAAATGTTAAATATCCACTTTGTGCTAGCATATTCTAACTTTCAGGCCCTTCCCTACACTTGTCCATTTCTTCTAAATATTTTTGGGCAGAAATGAACTAACCAGAGACTTACCCTCTCAAAATGTGCAGGGAATTGTTTAAAGTCTGACCTTCGTGACTGTCTGCAAGACTTCATACCACCACTGCTTCATATCATCCAATGTGTCAGGTCAAATGTTTCACATGCCATCCTAAATGCTCCTCTTTAGCACTTAAGGGGCATGAGATAAATATTCTGGAAACTCTACCTTCCCACTTTCCTCCTGTCTCTTCTTTTTTCTTTTCTCTTCTCCTTTCCTTGCTCATCTCCATAGTAATAAAAGGTACTAGGAAAAGAAAGAAGACTTCCTCTGGAGAATGCAGAGAAGGGTAGAAATCAGAGCACTGTTGTAACACTATACGACAGAAAACCTCAGAATCAAAGATGTTCTAAAATGACAGTTAGCAATGGTCTGTTTTCTCCATACGCTCTTCTAACTTTCATACTAAGAAACTGTCACCTTGATTTTTTCCACATGAGATCTTATTGGGGGAATTATGACTATCTCTAAATTGATTTAGGCACTGAAATTTTATATTTAATCTGGCTTTCTGATACCTGGGAACCATATACAATGCAGAGAGGAAGTTATCATCATTTTATTCAATTCCCACATAGACATATAAGTTGTGCAGTCTTAATACTGGGTATTCAACTTTGAGAAATGTATTTTAAAGAAGAATCAATCATATGTCTTCTCAATTTTTATGAGAAACTCTGTCCCCTTGAGTTGAAAACTTCGGATTTAGCAGGCAATAACCACAGACAGATGGGCACATAGAGAAGAGGACAAATGCCTCACAAGGTAGAGGGGCAAGGCAATATTTTTCAGTCTGTTCTACAAAAGCAGAGCCATCATGACTGAATCCTAAGACATTCTTACTTTGTAATATCACTACCTTGAGGGTTAGCTCTTAAGACATGGATTTTGAGAGACATTATCAATGACACCATAATAATCACTTTCCCAGCCTGAAGAGTGATACCCTTGGGCCATAACTGATATCCTTTCCATACATTTAATCATCTGTTAAATATAGACCATATTGTTGCTGAAGAGTTGCCAGATTGGTTGCTCACACATTACAGCCTTCTTTTTGACCTTCATAAAAGTCACCCCCACTCAAAGAGTAACAATTTATTTATTGTTCCTTCTTGAAATAAGTACAATAGTTAAAATAGCCTATGTAATATTTTTTCAAGAAGAAATCACTTGACAGTTGAGAATTTCTCCATATTTCTTTGCCAATGATTCCCATGTTTATTATATTCCTTGACACTGTCAATGACTATAAGGGCAGATTAGTGTTAGCTCTGCCTCCTAGAAAAGAGAGGTCTACACATGGTAAGCAAGAGCTTGGGCCATCAGCAGCACAGAAAAGAGCTAGAAGACCTTGAATCTCACCTACCTCTGTCTAAATCTATAGTTCTTTAAACAAAAACTTAGAAAGCCATTTGTTATAGATAGTCCCTCATAAGGCCTGAGCTGTACCTGTTTGCTTTAATGACAGATATACTAGACAAAGCAATGAACCACAGTCCAGTCACACAAAGCATTGGCTTTTGCCAATTCGTGATTTTTACTGAGAGCCCAAGTTCCAGAAGCCTGATGGGGGGTTAGATCCATTATTGCATTTACTCCTTTTTGCTCAAGAATGGCAGTCATTTTCTTTTTCTTTTCTAAGTTCCTATAGAAGTTGTCAAAACAAAATGAAGAAACAAAGAAACCACAAAGAACATGACTGTGGTCATTTGAATGAGATCAGCCTCCATAGGTTTGAAGACTTGGTCCCCATTTGGTGGAAATATTTGGGAAGGACTAGGAAGTGTGGCCTCGTTGGAGGAGGTATGTCACTGGCAGCTGGCTTTGAGGTTTCAGAAGCTCACACCAGTCCTGCTGTCTCTTCCTCTGCCTCGTGACTATATTTCAGGTGATGAGTTCTCAGCCACTGCTCAGTGCCCCACCTGGGTACTCAATGCCATGTTTCCTGCCATGATCACCTTGCTTCAGAAACTGTAAGCCCCGAATAAACTCTTTCCTCTTGACAAAGCTGCATTGGTTCATGGTGTCTTATCACAGCAATTGAAAAGTAACTAAGACAGTTTATTCAAGGAGGGTTGTGCATGACTAAGAAGAACCTATCTTCACTCCCGGCTATTGTTTGCTGTTTTGACAGTATTATACTGCTGCTTATCCCAAGTTTTTAGAACATAAATATTTAGATGTATGTTTTTAGCCTTTTAAATATAGAGCTTCTGTGACAGGTTTGTATGAGTTTCATCAAGGGGAACAAAGGCTGTATTTACCTGGTTCTTGCTGCTATATTTTTATACCCTCTGTTTGTTTATTCTGTTAAAACATGCCTCTCACATGGTTTGAAGGTACGGATGCTGGATGCTCTATCTCCTCATTACTGGCCCTCTGCTTGGCGACAAAACCACAACAGAACACATTAGCAAAAGAAAATGCTTTCCTGTCATTTCTTGGCTTTCCTTGCAACTGCTCATCTGGTGTGTTAATGAAGGAAGGTGAGAAGGCGTAAAAAAAAAAAAGAAAGACAAAGAAAAAGAAAAAAATCCCTAAGTAGCATGCATTTAGTTTTGTGGAAAGATCACCAAGAAGCCACAGTTATGGTCTTTGTATCTATAGAGTATCCTGAGATCAAGGAGGTCCTCCTCCTTCCTTCTCCATTCCTTCCTTTCCTCCATGTCTCATCCTGACAACCAGCTTCTCCACTCGAAGGCAGCCTCAGGACGTCCACTTTCTGATGGTGGCATGACAAAGAGCCTCCTGTTTCAGCAGCAGCTCGTGGTTCTGAGATGCATGCAGAAGCGATGTCAACGGTTCTTTAGGCTGCTACATCACTGGTGGAACATATCACAAGCAGGCATTTCAGACCTCACACTGCAGCTGCCAGAGCCTGGGCTGCAGGGCTGCAGGCCACCAAGCAAGGCAGAGCCACTATAATCCAAAATGCTTTAACACTTCTGAGGAGAGACAGCAACAGCTGGTGGAATTCTAAAGCTACTCTCTGAATTAGAATGAAATCGTGTAGCCAGATCATTCCCTAAATATCTTTAATCATCCAGCATTCTAGCCTTTTGGAATGATTATCACCCTGCACATACTGGATTGACGTGAGAGCCCAACCTTAGGCCCCAAACCCCAAACTCTAAAAGAGAGTGATGTTTTTGCCTTGCCAGTTCCTGGATAAGAGAACCACTTGTCCATCACCCTGGAAGTGTGTGTATGGTGTGTGTGTGGGGGGTAGTTGATGAACTACAGCAAGTTAAAGGAGGAACCTCGATGTGCATCCTCTTTGGGATCAACGGCTGTCTCAGAGAGAGCCATTGCTTCTTTAATGTTCTGTGTCTAGTGTAACCAGGAGCACACTGACTGTTGCAAATTGAGATCTTTCTTTGAAGTTTAAATAAGCCACTTTAACTGTGTTCTCATCTTCTACATCCCACTGAATGAATAACCCAAATTACACAGAACAGCAGCAAATTGGCTCATCATAGCCCTGTTATAATTTTAAAAGAATAAAGATCTGAAAAACCAGAAAGCCTGAAGGAACTAGTGATGCCTGCTAAGGAGTTGACAGGTCTTTCCTCAGAAGGACATGGATTCTAAATTCAACCTTGGTTTGTAGAGATCAAGAATCATTTACATTTTGTGTCATGTTTACATGTGTCCTTAGTATAGTATCCCTAATATGGATACTGACAGTTTTGCCTTTGCCATCCTTGCTGTCTCCTCTGCGAGCACAGGACACACTCAGCAGCGTGTGGGCTATAAATCATATCCTCCCATATAAAAGTGAACTTTGCAAACTGAAGTCCAAGGCATCAGAGAATACCTGGCCTTTCCACGGTCAGCTGCCTGCCTCTCTTTTAGCTCCTCAACTCAGAAGGAAGCACACAGCAGCTCATTGCCTGGCTGATGAGCTTGGGACAGACAGAACTTGAAAAACATATATGCATACCTCCAAGAAGGGCACATTCCAAACAACATAATTCTCTCCGTTTTAATAGAACATTCCTTTGTGGTAATAAAACACCAGGTCACAAGTCAAAGTTTGATTCCATTATTGAGTGTTATCTTTGAACTCTAAATATAGTTGGTACAATTTTCCAGCTGTCAGACTCCAGACTCCAGGCCTCCCATTCTGAACAGAAGAATAACTAGCTAAACACTAATAACTTCTGTAATCTCTCTCGGACTAGATTAATACTGATAATTTCAATCTACAGATCACTTCAGCCAGCCAACCAACAGACTCTCAGCCATTCAAGATTACACACACACACACACACACACACACACATTTCCATACAGTGAAAAAGTATACCATACACCATCAATCAAGATTTGGGATGATTTTGAGGCATGAATAAGCATCAACATCTTCATTAGGAAATTGAGTTCTTAGAAAAAAAAAAAGCTGGGGCTGATAAAAAGACTTATGTAGAGTATCTCTCACAGGTTGTAAATGACTTTTTCCTCCCTGTGTGATATGGGCCACCAAGACGGTGGGTGGGGCAATATGGGGCAGAAGGTCCTCTAAATACTACCAGCATCTGTCTGTGTTGCACATCTGAATGCTGCTGAACAACAGTGCTGAGCCACCCAAGTGAATAAACAGCACCAACACCCACATAAAAGCTTGCTGTCTGGAATCACTGAGGAGCCCAGCTCCCTGATTTGACCACACAGACCAAGAACTGCCTGCTTCCTGGCTAGCAGGTAGTGCTGAGACGTTTCCAGAATCTGGGAGGTCCTAAGAAAGGCAATGCCCCCCCCCTCAATGTTTGCGTCTATTAAAAATCTGAGGTGAGGGTAAAATAGCAACTGCCACCTCTGAAAGAAAGGGGCAGACAATGAAGCCTCTTTCTCTTCTAAATCTGCAGAAAGAGCTGTCCTCTTGTGCTGGAGATATGTTGGAGGAGGCAAAGCAGAGCCTATAACCAGGCAGCAGGCTTGAGGCTCAAAAGGTATCCTATATTCATCCAACCATCTCTCCTAAGCATTTCTACTGCTATGGATTGGTCTGTCAGATCTTTGTTTATATTTGCCTACAGCTTGATTGCTTCAGCTGTGGACTCTATCTCAAAAGACCATCTCCTAACATGGAAAAGGAAACTACTCTCTCTAGTGGAAAACAGTCTCAGGGATATTCAGACAGCTAGCGCTCTGCTGGAAGCCTTTCTTCAGCTCAACCTGTAGGTAGGAAGATTTCAGTCTTTCCTTCTCAGAGCTGGATTCTCCTCCCCGAATTCTGCAGCTTTCTCTCTCCTCTATGTTCCTTCTTCCTTAAGGCTCACCCTCTGGGATCCTTGTCACCAGATTCAAAATAGGGCCCCGATACACTTAGCTTTTGGGTCGGGGGTGGGGGAGGGTTATGGAGGGGTAAGACGGCAGGGAGAATTGGTAAAAAGAGGCCTTGTAGGATGCTGTTAGGGCAGACGTCCTCGAATCTGAGCAAGGCGTCTTAAAATGAATGCCAAGCTGCTGCCTTGCGGGCCTAGGAACTGAACGTCGTATCTACAGCTGGGGCCCTGGGGCCGACATGACGTGGCTCCGTCAGGTGGAAACCTTACGGGTCGACTGGACCCAACTCTCCAGGGAGAACGAGGTCTAAAACCAATTCAGCTGTAGCCACAACCGCCCGGTCCCCGGGGCCCCGGGCGGAGAATGGCCCTCTCGGCCGAAGCTGCGAGCTGACTCTCGTGTATAGGGTTGCAATTCGCCGTGATAAATGTAAAGACCAATTAAGGTTTGATCCGTGCACACAGGAGGCAGACGGCGGCGGAGAGTGGAACCAATTAACGAGCATGTCCCCTAATTCCTGCGGCGGCGGCCGGGCGCACCGCCGGTCCCCAGGCTCCCGCCCCAGAAGAGCCCCCGCCTGCCGCGGCGGCATCTCCCCGCGAGCAGGAGGTGCGGGGAACGCCAGGGTTGGGGAGGGGACGCCGGGCGCCCACGGAGCCGAGCTCGTGAGGCCACGGCTGGAGGCTGGGCGCGCCCGAGTGGTCGCGCGGGCCAGCGCGGGAGGCGCCCAGGCGACGCCGTGCGCCCCGAGGGCGGAGGGCTGGTGGCCCTGGCCAGGTAGCTGAGGGCTGGAGGCGGCACGGAAGGGAGGGTCGGGCGGAGACCGCACTTGGCTGGCCTTCCTGCCGCACTGGTTCCCGGTCTCGACCGCCCGGCGCGTGACCTCCCGCGAGGTCCTGGCAATGAGCAGCGAGCGTGATTAACGGCCCCGAGGTCGCGGGCAGTGAGGCACGGGTCTCCTTTGGCCCCGCCAGGGTGGGAGGGCGCCAGGGAACAGAGTAGGGTGACGCCGGGGGTCGTTGGGACCCGGCGGTGGCAGAGAGTGAGAATGACACAGTAGGCGCCGAGCGCCAAGGCCAGCCCTCCTAGCCCCCAGGCCAGCGCCGCGGCGGGTACCGCGCAGCAAAGTTTGGAGCCGCGGGCGCCGCGCGCCGGTCCCTCCCCGCGCAGATCCCTTGGCGGAGTCTCTGCTGCCGCCGCTGCCAGGACAGGACAAAGGCTCATTAACACGTGATGGGACCACGCTTCATAAATGGGACTGGAGCGAGAGCGAGTCAGAGACAGCGCGCGAGCGGAGGGAGAGGCAGGGACCGCGATCAGGGCGCGGCGACGGGCGCTCGGGCTGGCCCAAGCGGGCCGCCCCAAGCCGGCCAGCGCGGTCAGCGGGACGCTGGGGAGAGCCAGAGAACGAAGCGGGCCTGTCCGAGCCCAGGGGCGCCAGTCCCGGGAGACCGTGGCGCACGGGTGTTAGAGGCCGGGGACGCGGGCGCGCAGACCGACTGACTTACTGACCGATCGCCGCGGGCACGCCCCGCTCTACCCCGCCCCACCGCGCCCCGCGCCGCCTCCTCTGCTCGCTCTCTGCCTCTACCTTCTCCACTTCTTTTCCGCCTCCGCCTCCTTCTGGCTCCCTTGGCGCCAGAGCCTTCCCCTGGCTCAGGCGGGAGCCAGGGCTGTCTGCAGAGCTCTCGTAGAGTCGGGGGGCAAATTTCCTTGTAGCAGAGAGCCAGCCCCTTGGCTGGGCGACAGGTGCCGAGGGAGCTTCTAGCCGGTGGACGGGGGATGCGAAGGGTAAGACCTGGCACAGTGGCGTTTGGGAATAGCTTTTCCGCCTCCCGCCCCCTCGGTACTGGCCAGTGGTCCCCAGGTGTCCTACGCGGAGTTCATGGTCCGTGTTCCAGGAGAGCAAAGTGTGCTAATGTGGTGTTTACTTAGCTGTATAGTCCCAGTTTGTTACCTGTGGTCTAAGCTACTTCTGGAGGCTTCTACCATTTACAATTTACTGAATGTGCACCTAGCTCTGCATACACTGATGGCTGTTTGTAGGAAATGTGTAATTGTGCATGTTTGAAAAACAGGCGCTTGAGTTGATGCTTGATGTCTTTTAGCCGTATCAGAAACTAAGTCTTCCAGTGGAATACATGTCTCTGCACCAAATGTAGGAAACGACTCAACTAAAATACTAAATGTCATGTAAAGAAATCTGTGTCAAATAAGGAACTTCAGATACAGAGAGATAGCTACAGTAGCCATTTCTCTTTAAGGAAAAACTAGTATGTATAGTATTGATACCTATGATTGAATGTTGTTAGGAACATGAAGCTAAGAGCTGGCACCAAGTGAATAAAGTTGATGCTTTATTTTAAAAGGATGTTTCTTGATAAGGCTTACAAGCCATAAATGAAGCAGCTCCTGAATGCAAATGTTTGCTATGATACTATGATAGATGTGAAAAACTGTTGTTTGGTCATTTCAAAGTTTAAAGCAACATGCGTGTTTCTAATTGTAGTACATGGTTTATCTCTCAAAGGTTTCAAAGAGGTGAGGAAAATGTAATAGCCTATTTAGGAAGCATTCTATTTCCTATCTTTATAATTTTCTTCCAAATAGGAGCTATTAGCTCTTCCTGCCTTTGTTTATTTCTTGACATATTAAACCTCCTTGGACATTTAATCCAATAAGAGATTAGAACAGATTTACTGGTTTTAAGGATGTTGAAAGATACCTCTCTGGGTCCCATAACTTCTCATTTTTATTGCCAACTTAATTCCTTTGAACAATGGGGCGATGCACATGCTCAGAGGAGACACAGCGGGTACTGATTATCTGTTAGGTCACTCCTGACATCAGTCTGTTTGGCAGAAAATTGAGAAACTAGGAGTAGCCGACCTCCAAGGTTCCCACAGGACTGCCTGATTTAAAGTGCTGGTCTTCTAATCCCAGCTTTTGACAATTTGAAAGGGAGATAGATCTACTGATCGATTTTTCTCTGCCCCCCTTTCCCTCCATACCCCACCTTCTCTAATTCAGTTACGAGCAATTCTATCAAAATGAAAGGCTGTGCATACTTTCTTAACTGAGAGAAATATTTTTCTCTGACTACGTCCACACAGGAACAGAATGCATGCACCTCTAGAATGCTAAGCAGTATGTACTGCAGGCTGCTGTTTTTAGGCACACTAGCAGTTGCTGTAGCTGAGAAAGAGGCTTCATGTTGATATGGTTTTAAAAAACTAATCATTTTAGGTCGTTAGGAGAACTTACTGTGAACAGGCCCTTTTATTGCTTCAAAAGATGTCTCCCATTTCAAGCAAGCAACACCCATGCCTGAGGTATGTACATATCAAGTGTCTACTGGGGAGATTTCATTGTGTTCCTGATCCTACATGGGGGTGCAATATTGCCACATGGTGGAAATGCTCACTTCTGACCTTTCAAAATGACTATGCTTGCATGCTCATTGTTAAGACAACAAATCTGATCTTTCTGCCCCCAAATTTAAGGGCATTAGTGGCTGTGTATTGAAATGGGTGTTGTGACTAAAACCTTAATTAAGCCATAGGGGATGTTTGTGAACTGTGTATGTAAAGTTTTAATTCTGGTGAAAATCAGACCTCATGGTGGAGCGGGGCTTGGCTTTGTTTGCTCTCCAGTGTTTTCTGCCTTTTTTTCCCCCTGTTACCCATCTCCCAGCGGACTGTGTTCCTTTCTGTCTTGCCTGTGAGGCTGCTCCTCTCTAATAAGCCTAACTGCAGGATCAGTGTGTTCTTTTTGGCATTTCAAAATGTTAAAATAGTGAAATTGTTAAATGTTATCCAGATGAAACTGCTCAGAATGAAATTTTCCAAAAGAACCATGATATTTGTGACATATTATGTATTACAGACAATTCTGAAGGAAAACTCTATGAATCTTTTTATCTATTTTCTCAAGAAGGAAGCAGCCTCATTGATTGTGTTGATAAGTGTTTAGTATGCTCTGTCAGCTTATTAATTACGAAAGCAAATCCTGTGAAACTCTCCAAAACAATCTATGACATTCTCCTGTGCTGTGACTTAGAATTAACATTAACCACCAGGATATTTAGACCGGTTCCTTGGTTGTCTTGTGTATTGGTCTTTGAAATTGGAGTTGCATTTACTATATAAGAAGAAAGTATTATGAAATAGAGCTTATAATGGCAGTTTAGAGTTCATGACACTTACTAAATGCTTCTTCCCAGAAAACAGTTGGCCTGATAAATAATTTCCCATAACTAGCTATTCAGGAATTTATAAGGAAAAAAGTAGCAAATTGAATTTAAATATACCTAATAACACATAATTAGTAAAGAGCAATTTGGTCATAGCTTCTTGAATTTGGTTAGTGAGATGGAGTCTCTCTTCTAGGATGCTGCTTGTTATTCTTGGGGGTAATTGTGTTAGGTTAGTTGCATAAGGAACACAGTTCAGAGCTTGGGTTCCCAGAATTTTTAAAGGATGTTGGGTCTTCCTAGTTGAAGACTTGTCTATCCTATTTTGGCAGCCATCATTTCTGACTGATCCGGTAGAGTGAAACCAGCCTCTGGGTTTAAATTATTTATAATTCTGTTTTTTTATTTTTTTCTGTAAACCAAGACTGCACAGTTTTTGAAAAGCTACCAGGGCTGAGTCACAGACTGCATACCTGTATTTTCAGAGTTGTGCTTATTTTTCTCTTACTGCCTGGTAGATAATGAAAAGGACACAAGGAAATAAAAACATCATTTATATATTTAAACTATGGATTTTGTTTCTTCTTCTCCAGATCTCCAGTTCTCTCCCAATCTTGTTCTTATAAAAATGTTAACTTTATGTTGTAAGTGTACAGACTCTGTTTTGTGTGGGTTGGGACTTCAACACTTCACCACTGAATTGCTAATTCTTTAATAACTATTTAATTCACTTAGCTGTATGTTCTCAGATTAGATTAGATTCATCTTATAAAGTTCACTTCAGATTCTAAAATATTTCTTAGACTAAAACAAGTAATAAATGTCATCCAACTCTCAATGCTCTCAAACTCTTTACTGCCTAAGGTACAAAACTGAATGTGTAGACACACTTTTGTACCTATGCATGAACAAACTTTTTCATTGATGTGTATTATAAATAAGATAAAAAATTAGGTATACATTGACTTTTAGATATGTGAAAATACCATTCTGATTTTTAAATGAATACTGCAATGTTGGGAAAATGTCCAAGTTTAAAGCAACTATACAGATGGACCAGAAGACTCCAAGCAAAAGGAAGTATTCATGTTGAATTAAAACAAGGCTGTTTTGTTTTCCAGGATAGGTGGAGATCTGCTCTAGTCTTATGCCCTGAGAATCTTGTGCATACTCTAGAATGACGGTGAGCATCACCACATTTGATTACAACTTTATCATAAACACCAATGTTTATGACAAATATCAACATTTATGATGATATTTAAGGCAGCTTTCTGCCTGTCTTGATAATTTATATTTTTGGACATTAGAATTATACCAATTGGCAGAAAAATCATAAAGCACATGTTAAAATAGCCCCCATTTGCTTTATATTTCAAATGTTATCATGTTATTACAAAGATGTTCAAACAATAGGAATATGGGCGAGTGAAAGAGGACCGTTAACTTTAGTACTGGCCCATCACCTCTTACCGTTATCAATTGCTTAATGTTACATGAATGTTTTCCTTGAGCTTGACACATGGATAATAGGTGTGTTTATGATAGATGGGTAATAACAGGTCAGAGCCATTCCTTGAGTGAAATCAGTGTGATTACCTATAATTTGGAGCAGAAAATACCTACTAAAAGCTTTCCTGGGTTATGTTTCTTCCCCCAAACAGGGTATCCTGGCAGAATAGATTACATTCTAACACAGAATTTTCTCTAAGGCATCTAGTTGCATGTACAAATGTTCTTGCTCCCCCACTGGTACTTTCCCCGTGTTTAAGGACTTCTCCTCATAGATGAGTGTTGAACAATATTGGGACAGACTTTGATTGGAAAGTGACCATGGAATTCTTGAGGACTACAGTAGTTGATATTTTTAAAGTTTTTTTTTCCTTTTTTCTTTTTTAAGGAAGAACTGTTTGTTTCCCAAACATGAGCAAAAGTGGCCTGACATTTGTCCTGGTAATGACCTGAGTTCTGCTCTGGCCTCAGCTGGAGAGTTTTTTTTTTTTCTTTTCACCTGTACTTTAAGAATACTTTCGAAGTCTTGCTTTCTTTGTCATGTGTGTTGGAACTCTTTATATGCAAGCTCCTGGTTTTCAGACAAACATTTGTTTGTATCTCATTGTGCTGCCTCCATCACTGCACCATTTTGTACTTTTGAATAAGTTTCATAAATGAGACTGCAATTTTTGGAGGGGAAAACAGAGTGAGTTTAATCTCTTCTAACTCAAAGAGTTTTCTCCTCAATGGTATAATATCTTATTATTTAATGTTACCTTCCTTGCATTCTTAGTTATCTATAGTTATAAAAGCCGAATAGAGTTGATCCTTTTGACTTGATTCCTTACTACATTTTATTAACTCTAAGTAGCATTTAAAAAATATTTTTTAACTCTGGGAGAAAAGGTGCAGTATAATTTCCTATATTTGATAATGTAATATCTATTTTTTTCCTACTAGCAAATTCCATGTTATTGCTTTTTAAAGAAAAGCAGAGGCATCTTTCAGAGCTGTGCCAGGCAATCTGTTGTGGTTTAATATACTGACAAATGCTCTCACAAACTGTATATGTATATTTAAATATAATTAAAATACAACGTAACGAGGATTTTCAGTCTTTCAGAGCTTGTGCTTCAATGGGAAGGTTCCTCTCTAACCCTTACGATTTCTTTAGCCGTTATTTGGAGCCATACTTTTAAACAAGAAAATTGTAGTCAGTATGATAATTGAGTTGGAAGGAGTGCTGCATTCAGACTGCTGAGAAATCCTAGTATGCTTAACAATAATGAAAAATTGGGTCTTAAGTCCCTGCCTTTTTGGACATTTGTATTTGATAACTTTACAGTACTGATTCCTATAGCAGGTAAATCAATATTCTAAAATTTGAGGTACTCTGTCTTTGCCATTCATATTTGCTTTTCATACAGCATTCTTTAAAAATCAAATCTATCTATTCTTGTAAGAGACACTCAGTTGAATGCTTTGAGACTATTTTGTCTGGTTAAAATATCAACTAATTTCAATGTGTCACCAGCCAGAATTCATATATTCTCTTTACTCCTTGCACAAGTAATGAGCACATAACCGAAATAGGAAAACAAACAAACAAACAAACAACCAAAACAAAAAAAACTCTTTTCCAAGAATTCTGTAAGTCCTTCCTCTGTGGGAATTTGGCTTTGGGAATATTCAGCTGCATTGAGAAGTATCATCTACTTCTCAGAAAACTAAGAGGGAATAATGATAAAGAAACCCGGGATTCATCTTCATTGTAATAATCAGGAAATGGTTGCTCAGAGCTTATACATTTGAATATTTTTGGATTATATTTCTACATGCTTATAGCTCCTAGGTACTTAAAAAAGATACCAGTTGTAGGTTGTACTGCTATTAGGCGCTAGTAGCAAAAGTCTACAGTGAGTCACTGCCTCTGCAAAGTCTCCATGTTCATTTCTTGTGACACATTACTTTATGGTTAGGGAGTAAAGAACAGACACAAATGTTTCCCGCATAAGAAAAATGAGCTGAGGTGTTACTTTCTTTGACTTTCTAAAAATTCTTCTATGCTCAGCAGTTAAAAGTTTCCTTCTCAATGTTGTTTGAGAAATGTATAGCAATCCTATAAAGCTGGTCATAGGGTTTGTAAATGTAACTGGAAAAAAATGGTAAGAGTTTCTTCATTTGTGTGTGTCTACTGGGTCAGTGCGTATTGCATCTTGAAGTTATTTTACTGGATAAAATAAGTAACAGGAAGTTTCCTGAAAAAGTCTAGAGGAACCCTGAACTGTAGTCAAAACATTGAGGGGTTCCCCAACCCTACCCTCATTTGCTGGTTAGACAGCTGCTCCTGTGTTCCAGCTGGGAAGGAGTACCCTGCTCCCCCCGCCCCGCCCGCCCTCTGCCTTGTGCAAGCTCTCCTCACACCCTGTTTCATGCACTCAGCACCCGACTCATAAACAGTCTATCCTTTCACGCAGACTCCCGGCTTCTTTAAGCATAGCTGTCCGTTGCCCCATTGGGTCTTTTTTCATGGGTTTCCTAACTTTAACCAGTAGATCTTAAATTTCAGAAATATTTCCTCGAGGCCTTGTTAGCAGTGCAGATGTGGCCAACTCTAGCATCTCTAACCCCATCGGTCCAAACTGAGCTTACACGCATTAGTTGCCAGAGGCTGCCCTGCCACTGACTTGGATAACACCCCTGGCCCGTGCACTAAGCGTGCATTGCACGTAGAAACCACTAGTGACTTTCAAACTGTTCCCAAGGTACGCAGGGGGTAAGCTTCCTGCTCCTTTGCATCCGTCTTACCAACCTAGTCCTTTATCTTCATATCATTCTATCCAAACACTATCCGTCCCAGCTGAGTTCAGAATGTTGTAATTGTGCCACACAAATCGCAGAGTGAGTTTGACCTTGAATGTGGACAATGACATAGAGATTCCGCAGTGCCCTCCAATTTGCAGGCTTCTGAATCACATCTTCCTATTGTTGTTTTTTTTTTTTTTTTTTTTTTGCGTTACCACTGAAGCCTAGTACTTCTACATCATGTGTAGGTAGTCGTTTGCGTCTTGTGAGCTCACTTTGACTTAGGTCTTGTGTTGTTAGTATACACTGAAAATTTTCTGGACATTTCAACTAAAGTAAGACTTAAATTTATAGTTTAAAAAATATCTTTTAAAGGAAGTTCCGGACTTAAATGACAATATCATTCATTTAAAATTATTCCAATGAGAAAATGATAGGAAGGGAATTGAATTATTTAGAAATTCTCTTTGTTCTCAATTGATATGATTATTGGAACAAATATTTGCTTCTCTTGTGAAATATTTCATATTAGTCCCGATAATAAAAAATTAGCTTCCATTAATTTTCATCTCAGAGTTAGTTATGATCTGTGTTGATAATTTCATGTTTGCAAGTTAGATAAATGTTTCATAAAACAGAGATGAGCTTGTTGCTGGAATTGAGGCTGACCTCCTGGGACCCTCCCATTTTACTTTCAGTATCTTAGCATAAACATGTTTGTTTTCAGTAGAATTTTTCTTTACTAATTCTTAATTACTTTCTTGAGGCAAAATTCCAAATATTTAAAATTAATTTTTATTAATATATTGAATTTTCTCAATGCTTCTACCTTAGAAAAGTAATTAAAAATTTAATTTTTGTAGGCAGTAGTACTAACCAAATTTAAGCTCCATAACATGTTTTCTTCTTTCTATTTTAATTAATTCAGCTGTAAATTTATGAAATATTGGAGCAGGAGAAGTTGCTCAAGCAAAGCAAGAGATGTGTCCAGTGAATGGAATAACAAATTGACTCCCATGGGCTTATAAAAGCCACTCAATCTAGTGGCTGAGTTTTCACATAACTTCTCCTGACAGGCCATTTGGAAAGATCAGCGCTTAGAATTTCACATGGGAAAGGAAACAATGTCTAATATAAGAACACTTCTATATGTCTTTAAAGATGTATCAGAAGCATGTATTAGGATCCATTCAAGGCTGAATATATTACAGTGATCTCTCACAGGTTGATTTTTATAGTTCATCTTAATTCAGAGTAAATTAGAATCAGAGGAAAATGTGGCATCCAATCATTGCCTATGACTTCTGCACACCACAGTATACAACTTAAGTCTGATTCTGAGAGGAGAGTCACTCAGATAGATGAGTATTGGTACATTTTATGTTGACATTTTACAACTTTTCAGGAGGACATTTCTATGAGACCAAGACTAATGTTTAATCCCCTAGTGGCCAATTGGCTTTATAATGAGTACAACTATTTACCCCTGAAAACCATTCTGATAAGTTAGATTTGCAGTGTTGCCAGTGCATGGTAGCATCCATTTACCAGCCAGCTCTGTACCAGGTCCTGAGCCAGGCAGAGGTCTTGCAGGGAAAGACTGATAAAAGATGGCTCAGCATTGCCCACAGTTTCTTCTGGGAGGAATTCTCAAGGCACAGCTCATAATCTAGAACTCTTCCTCCATTATTTTAACTGTGGCAAGGGGTAGACATATCCATAGCTATTATACAAGTGTGAAACATTTCAGAGGAATGTGTTGTGGGAAATCTTCCTGACTTTGTGTGTAATGTCTGTGTCAGGCACAGAGTCCATGCCTAATGGACGCATGGTGACTGAGCTGTGTGAAGGCATGTAGCATCCATCAGCCGCATCCTGCAGTCACACAGCTGATACGGACACATGCTAAGAGCCCAGGAATCATTCATCTTGCTGGAGCATAAAGTTTACATAATTTGTCTATGTTGATTCTGCTCAGAACTTGAGAATTGGCCTTAGGGATTTCCTCCGTGTTTAAGAAAACTCCACTGCACTTCTGCCCGTAGGGAGTGGCTGTTTCGAGCTTTTCCTCACTCACAGCCACCATGCCTCGTTCTGAAGTGAGAGGGGTTGAGAAAGGTGTCAGACATAAAGGTGGCCGCTTCATATCTCAGCTATGCTGTAGAAGTGTCATTACAATCAACAACCCTGTAAATTGACTAATGAGGCACACAAAAATCCACTCATACCTAATTAAAAACGGAGGTGGCTTATTAGATTGTACTTATTCCATCATATTTCAACCAAGGTGCTGCTCCAGAATCAGGAACTTTACCATGTAGTTGTTTGTCTTGCTTGTCTCTGAAGAATATGGGGCAAGGATGCTTTACAGGTGGTTCCAGCAACCTTTCTGCTGTCCTTGAGTCGTTGGTCCCTTCAGATTTTAATCACTCGCTGAGTAACCTTTATCAGGTACTACTTATGATTGATGTCACTTGCCCAGATCAACTCTTCTATTTCACAAGGAGGAGGGGGGAGGGAGGGAGGGAGAGAGGGAGGGAGGGAGGGAGGGAGGGAGGGAGGGAGGAAGGAAGGAAGGAAGGAAGGAAGGAAGGAAGGAAGGAAGGAAGGAAGGAAGGAAAGGTGGCTTATATATTTTGTGGACCACAGAGCAAGGAATATGAACTGAAGTTCCATATTACCTTCCCCAGAACATTTACTCTTGAATATTTCAGACAAAACTTTTGCCTTTCTGAACCTCGATTGCCCTTATGCAGAATGGGGATTATAATACTATTTATGCCACATAAATACTAAAGAAAAATAATGTGTCATTCAGATTATTCTTAGGCAAGAATTTAGGGAAATTCAGATTTTCTTTAATATGCATTTATTCATCCGAATCTAAGATTTGAAGCCAAAGAACATATTTGGCTTTTCTTTAGACTTAATTTATATGCTCATGGATTCAAAGTGAAAACACCACTTCATCTGCAGATGAAAGGAAGAAAAACTGAAAGCTACGCTACACCATTGACATTGTGCATAGTATTCTAAACCATTGCTGTGAAGACCTTGATAATGAATTGTAAAGATCAGAGCCATTAACTGGGTCCTTCATATTTTATGGTCTAGAATAATATATCACTTTCTACTTTTAATGAGAAAACCTAATGTACAAGATAAAGACAACTCTATAAAGCATTTATTGACTCAAAAACTGTATATTCTTTTCTAGGAGAAGGCTACTTCCAAAACCACATTCTTTCCGGACTCTGGAAAATATATCTCTTTCACAGAAAAGGTCAAAGCACTTAGTAGGAGCAAACATCTAAGCCACAGAGCAGATTAAATGGTAAATGGAAATTACCTCCCCAGTCAAGTCAATTCACAGTATTGCCAGTTCACCTGTGTGGATGGCTTTTCCTGGAGCACTGTCACCTCACAGTGCTCAAGCCTGTGTAATTTCAAGGCATCTTTTTCTTGAGCTCTGCAATTAAATTTTAACAAGCCTTTAAGTGTTAAATAATAGGGCACATTTCACATTAGATTTGTAAGAAAATATAGTCTTGAAAGTATCTTAATGTCACTAGTTCATATTAATTGATATTTTTTAAGAAGGAAAAAAAAAACCTCATACCTTTGTTAGTAAAGAATAGAACAGAGAAAATAGTGTGTTTCATATGCTCAACTTTTCTTTTACAAAACGTATGAAAAGCCAAAGCTTGGAGAGCCAGTCAAGCATTACCAATGAAATGGAATCCGTGTGTGTGTGTGTGTGTGTGTGTGTGTGTACAAAGGAAGTGACAATAATAGAAGTTAATAATAGAAATGTTATCTACTTTTGGCTGAATTATCAGTATACTTAAGTTAATTCTTTATTTACATATGGTGGAGAGGACGATCAAGCCACTCTAATGGTTCCAAACCATAGTGAGTGGTAGGTAAGCTTAGTCAGTGTTGCCTGCTCAGCTGGCAGCCAGCGAGACATCATTCCCTGGGTTGTGCTGCTGCTCTGTCCATCGAGGCATAGACAGTTATAGTAGCCAACAAAAAATTCTTTTCTGCTAACTCTAAAGAAGTCGATGAGCCAGGCACTTTCCTTGAGCAAGCCAGCAGAAAGCAGACTTATTCTCAGAAGTAAATGAAAAAATAGCAAAAGCATCCATTTGGCCCTTGGTTCTTTTGAACCCCTCGTGTGACACTTCCACAAGGTCACCCAAGCAGCACATCTGAACAAGAAAGTAAGTAGGGAAACAGTGGGATTTTAAACATGGATCCAAATGCCCATATTTGGTCTTGACTCTTGTCACTTTAGATATCATGAGCTTGTTACTGTCTCACTGTCACATTTATAAGCTTGGGATATTAGAAATACTGGTACTGTGCCAATATTGTCTATAGCTGTATCGGGGCACACCCACCATTCTGACATTTTCAGAGCTTTTCTCTACTTATGGACACATAACCTGCAATGAGCAAACAGCAGCCTATTACCTGTTATCCTATAGATGGTACTCAGATCAGAATTGCAAGATCCAGATGCAGCAGTGATAGACACCTAAGTTATTGAAATGCCCCTATTAAAGAAAACAAAACAACATCAAAATGCAAACAGATCCTCAGAGTAACTGCTGTTAAATTAGACAGACAGATTTGGCAGCCCTTGAGGTCCTGGTTTCAGGCTTCTTCCACATTCTGCTGGATCAGAACCATGGCTAGCTTGAGCTCTTGCTTGGGATTTTGCTGTTTTAATTTAGTGGCAGGGTCCTGCTGTGGGAGCCTATGTTGGACTCACGATTCACCGGTTTCATCCACCCAAGTGCCAGGGTTACAAGCATGGACTCCCAAATTCAACTTTACACATGAATGTTTTATAAAACATTATATGCTATAGATACAAAACAATATACGCTATATGGAATTAAGGATATGGACCTTGGGTAAATATTTTTAAAAGACTCTCTCCATTACCATCCTCATCAAATTCCTTTTGCCACTACCATAGTCAGCTTGTTACTAATGTGCACTCTCCCCCCGGGGGAGGAGGAGTAGCGATGCAGGTGTATGCGCAGAGAGGGGAGGCAAGAACAGATGGTACTAACCTAAGATTCGACGGAGGCTTTTCTAAAATAATAGATTCAACACATTTAAACATTTTTATTATTGTTACTATAAAGGCACAATTTCTATATTAAGTTGTTAGGAAATTTTAGCTGCCATTCAATCGTTCTTCCACTAAGAGTGTAATAAGCCCCAACTGCTTCTTTTAACAGGCACATCTACACATCCTGTTAGAATTTCCAATTACGATTTTCCCATTAGCAAACAAAAACAAAATTAATGGCAGCTTCGCCCCCCAAAGCCTAAGCTATATTACTAATGAACTCTCAAAGAAAACTCTCCATGCAAAAATAATAAGGTGGAAATTACTGCAATAATCCAAATGTAGAAATAAAGGACAGACTTTCCAAGATGCAGGAAATTTTGCTTCTCATTAGCTTCGGCAGTAGCCTGTACACAGTGGTGTTCTGACATTCTGAAATTCACAAAGTCCATTTATTTTATACTCTTCCCCTGACTCATATTGGGCAGACATGGCAGCTCATAACCATCAGGCTCTGGCTTAGATTTAACATACTGTTGCTAAGATGAAAGTGTCTGGTTGTATTACCATAGGCATTGTGGTCATATGTGGTGCTCATAAACACAGTAAATCACAGAGCATTTCTGAGTTCTGGTCCTTTGTCCATCCCTAAAGAATCATACTTCTCTTCAGTGCTGTCTAGAGTTTCAATCCTTGTGTCCATGCCAGTAGGCAGGTTTGCCTGGAGGATCTGGGATTACCATTAACAACTATTGTATTGCCTTCACTTATGTTTTAAAGAGCAGATAAGATTTGAATATACGATGCACAATAGCTTTAATGTAGTTACCATTAAACCTTAAAACTGATATGTTATAGCAGAGCTCCTGGAGTCCTTCAAACATGGATTCCCATCTGTTCTGGATAATTTACTAACCATCTAATGGCCTCCCTTTTGCCTGGGGAGGTCAGGTAAGAAATAAGTGCCTGAAAGTCACTGTGTTAGTTGACTGGCAGAATGTAGGTAAAGTTCCTCAAGTGCCTAAGCACAGCTGCCATGCTGTTAAGGCGCCTCCTCAGCAAGCTTGTGTCTTCTCTATACCTTATACTTATGTGCTGATGCAAGGGTACAACTAAGTAAGGAGCCTGTAAGTGAGTTAAGATAATGCGTTTTCTTGAAATATAATTAGTACATAATGTAGTAATTAGTCTATATTATATGTTCTTGAAATGTGGTTAGTATGTAGAATATGGTGATGAGCCATCAGGAGCACTAATAGGGAGGACAGTAGTGCTCATTGAAGACTTGGCATTTGTGCCAGGTCTAAGTACAATTTATACTGAGTTAATCTTCATAACAGTTCTGTGATTTGGGCATCATTGTTATCCCAAGCTTGTAGATGAAACACTAAGGCTTAGACCCATCAACGGCTTGAGTGGATATGGCCCGGCAGCCCTGGTCTTCCAGTTTCTGGAGCAGTTTCTTCTCCATAGACAAGGGCTTTTGCTAATTAGAATGAGAAGAGAGCTGAGGGAAACAGATCCCTGTCTGAGCTTAGAGAATGGATCATGAGGGTTCAAAGCAGGGACTCAGAACCCACACATCCACTGGGCACTTGATGGTTACTTTCGGCACATGAAATGAGGTCCACACCCTAGGCTCCGCCCCAGCTCTCCCACCTACTAGATGTGTTAATGGTATATCATTTACTTTCTCTGTGCCTTTCATACAAAAATTACCTCATAAGCAATTGTAGAAATAAAATGTGGTGATCCATGTAAAAGGCTCATAGAGCCTCCTGTGCATAATTAGCTTTCTGTATGCTTTAAAGTGTGTGGGGGCAGGGATGGAGGCCTAATGACACTTAAGAGGTACACCTGATTATAGAGGCCAAGGAGGAGGTGCTGTCACGGTAAGTCCAAGCCAAGGGTTAAGATGACTAGAAAGATTACTCACAATAGCATAAACAATGTGAAAAACAAGGCGGTTGGCATTAATTCATTGCAGCATTATCTGCAGTAACAAAAGATGGTAAAAACCCCAAGCCTCCCATCAATAGGAGGCTGATCACATTCATCTACCAGACCCTGAGGGCAGCCAGAGAATGAGGGGATGCATTGAACTAGCATAAAGCTGCCTTTGGTGTGTGCTTCTAAATGGAAAGCTATAAAGTACATGCAAACATTTTCTGAAGGAGCACAGAGGTGGTAAAGACACACACACACACACACACACACGCACACGCACACACACAGATGCACATGCCCTTGCATATGTATGGACTACCTTTAGAAGAAGTAACAACAATCTCCATGTCTCTGAGAGATGCATAAGATCAGGTAAGAGGGCCATTATGATAGATCTTTTGGTACTATTTGAATTTGAATCTTATAAATCTAAATATATACCACATATTAAATGTGTGACACATATAAAAGGCTCAGAGAGTCTCCTGCCCATCATATGCCTTCTGTAAGTTTAAAAGTGTATGGGATCATTAGTGACACATAAGAGGTACACCTGATTATAGAGGCCAAGGAGGAGGTGCTGTCACAGTAAGTCAAGCTAAGGCTTACGTTGACTAGAAAGATTGCTCACAGTAGCATAAGCAATGAGAAAAATAAAATTGTTGGCGTTAATCCATTGCAGCATTATCTACAAAGTTTCAAAGTTAGCCTCCAACTGGGAAATGTGAAGAACTAGGTGCCCGAGAGATGCCTGAAGTGTGTGGCCATAGGATGCTTAAGATTAGGCTGCCCAGACAAATGACTACCAAGATATTTTTATTTTCTTTAATTTTGAGAAAAAGAAATAGATATCAAGTCATATTTAAAAAAAAATCTCGGATAATGAAATTCAATTACCATCTTACCAGGTTCAGGTGAACATTTCCCAGAGATTTTAGTTCCCTGCTGTCTAGAACTAAAGAAGACTATAATGTTCTCTTTGGAAACAGCATTCTTACGGCAGAAGATCTGTAAACCTGGGCTTAGATGATGTCATGAGGCTGATGACAGAAGAATCAGGTACAAGAGCTTGATAACCTGTGGCACAGAAGTAGCATTGGCTCCAGTCTAAGAAACTCTCTAGCCCGCAGAAGACTTGGATATGAGCAATTTGACAGAGGGGGAGTCAGGAGAAAAGTGTGCCAGTATGTCTGTGTATCTTAAGGTCAACCTTCCAGAGTTGAGGACTAAGAACTGACTTGAAGAACTGTCACAATGTCTCTTTGATCATGGGTAAAGGTTTTCATATGTAAATTGAGCTGTTCAGCAAACAAGTTTGCCAAATATACTAGTTGACTCCTAAGGTAGGATACATAAGACATTGTTGTTGAAGAAATAATTATGTGAGAAAGATATAATAGATAGAAACAGAGAACTTAAGGATACCCGAGAGTTACTTGCAACCAGACTGAGGCTGGTTTAGTAGAGAAATCAAGAAGCATCAGGCACCAGGTTTAGGTCCTGGTCTCATTTCTGTATCTTTCCTGTCTACAGCTTCAGCAACTGCCCTTTGTCCCTGAGCCACTGTCCAGAGTTTGTTGGACTTGGCAGACAAAGTGTATTCAGTATCACTGTGAGCTTTATGTCTTACAACTGCCTCTGGCCAGGGAATCACTGACTCTCATGTGGGCCTTGCTCTTTCACATGGATAGTGTGCAGAACTGCTCAGATGAAGGCAGAAAGCTCATTTTCCTGAAAGATGGGCAAAGTAACCATCTGTTTGACAGTGCCTCTGTTGTGTCACTGGAGCAAGTATCCTGCTGACCTGACAGGGTGAGTGGGCGGGTGGGCCTTCAGTTCACCTGTCACAGAGTACTGAGGGTACTCACTCTCATTTCCTGCCTTGTTTCTCTAGACACAGCTGCCTCACAGCTCATGAGTAAAAGCCCTATGGCTGTTACTGCCTATGTATGGTACAGCACAGGAGTGCAGACTAGAGGGCTGTATGTAGGCCACCTCACCTAGAACACTAATAGCTCCCATTCAAATAGAGCTCTACTTTGAGTGCATGTGTATTGGCTTATTGGGTGAGAACCTCGACCCCGGTGACATATATGTGCCATTCCCATATTCCTGGTGAGACTCCTTCACTTAGGTAGAAAAGAGATGTTCTGGCTCTATTTGAAAACAATATAATCAGTTAGACAAGTCAGTTTTAAGCTTCTTTCTGTGTGCTACGTATTGCAGCAAGAATTAAATGCTAAGATAGATAAGGTCTCCAATGAGGTCCTCATTGAACTTTCTCTGGAGCTTGGGAGCAAGAAGCAGACCAGGTAAATGCTGTGATGCAAATGTTTCATTATCCTGAGAGCAGCCAAGTTGGGACTTCGTTTGAGCATGGGAAGCAATCAGCTAAGGAAATGGGAATAACAAATTGCTAAGGTAGGGGCTTTCATGCAGGCAGAAGTAGAAGAGGAGGAGTCACAATGTGAGCCTGTGTTTGTATAACTAAAGTCTATATAGTACAGCCAAACTGGGCAGACCAGGCTGGGGAGGGCAGGACTGGAGAGATCAGGGTTGGATCACAGAAGGGTTTTGTACTGAAATTCACCCAGGAAGCATGTCTATGGAAGGCTGTCAGGGAGGGCAGGCAAGGAGAGAGTCAGAGTGATTGACAGAAGCTCACTGGAGTTGTATGGGCCCTGACGGGGAGCTTGTATTGAATCTGTGTTTGGTCTTTGGACCAGAGAGGTCGAAATGAGAGTCACACAGTCTTCACGTGTTTGTGAAGGTCCCTCTAGCAAGTGTGTGGCAATGATCAATCCTGGGACCAGCAAAGCTGCTTGGGAGGCTTGTGATCTGATCCCAGTTAGCCATGCGGAGGCTCATCCTTGGAGGCAGCAGAGTGTAGAAGGAAGGCCACACCTACCACTTAATACCTGCCCCCAATTACTTTTGCTTTTACAAAAATTGTCAAACTTGAGGTATTAATTTAAAAATCTTTATCTTTGTTTCCTATCCTGTTCCATACTCATCCTACTTATGGGGCATATATATCCTTTTTGGGAGAAGTCGGCTTTGTCATCTACAGCTTATGCTCCACCGTACTATCACCTGTTAGGGCAGCCAGCCTTGCCTACAGGTACTGGGATAGCTGATTGTCTGCCTCCTCTGCTAGATGTCAGGCCCACCGCGGGCTTGATGTTGTTCAGTGTCTGGTGCAGTGCACGGTGTGCAATGGGCGCTCTATCATTTACTGAATGGTTGGTATATGAGTAAGTACACTATCTTGATGGATAGGCTCTCTGTGATTTAGCAGAAAGACATAGAATTTCAAATTTTGTTTCAAAAGATAATAGCTTTCTCATATGTGTTATACATAGAAGCATTTTATAAACTAAAGAGAAAGATAGCCATCTTTTAAACATTTATAAATGCTAGGATTAGTTCTCTTGCTGTGTGTATGTTGAAAATAAACATCAAATTGCTTAACTCAGAGTTGGAGGGTCCATCATGTTAGCCATCTTCATTTCCAGCACTATGTCCTTGGAAAGCACTGGACATCACCAGGGAGGCCTATCTCCTGTCCATGCACTAGCACACTGAGGCATGAGCTCCTGAAGTGCTCATTCCTGAAGTGCTATCATTACTGCCTTCCTCTGGTTAATCCTGGAATCCTATAAACCTCTATAAAATCTTCCTGATATTTCCTCCTGATTGTCGTAGATACCTTTATAAGTTCTTATCTACTCTGCCACAATCCCAAACTCCCTTCCTCTTCGTGAGGAAAGATTCCTGGTGGAGAGCATCTTCCTATCATGGTCTGGAGCTATCTCTGGTTCTCTTAAATGTCCTCCTTTGCAATTAAACAGGACACCTCAATCCATGGTTCTCTACCGTCCTTTCATTGATTGTCTCGTCTGTCCAGTCTCATTTCTCTTTCAAGGTATCTCATAGGGCAGGGACATGTGGCCAGCCACCTCATCACAGATTGCTGTATGCTTGATAGTAGAAGCCTAGGAGCCAACTCTTCCCATGAGTTGTGCAGTGATTTTTACTTCATTGAGCTTGGCGCATTTAACTGTACAGATCCATGCAAGACCCTTGACTTTGCTTCAAGGACATTAAGAAATGAGAGCCAGTGTCTCATGGGTGGTACTCCATTCCCTAATATTTGGGGGGTGGGGTATCAGGGCTCTTATCTAAGTTAACCTATTGTGTTGACTGAACCTCTGTGTTCAGGGGTGACACCAGTTTTTGGTGCCTAGTGTTTCTGTTTATTACGCTCCTGACTTTCTTACCTCTCAATGTGTTTATGTTTTGTTTTCCCTCCTGTTAGGGATCCCTCCTGGCATCTCTTTCTCAGTCACCTTGAGTCTGGCCTAATCAAAGACTGAGGTTATGAAGTCGATCCTAGATGGCCTTGCAGATACCACCTTCCGAACCATCACCACAGACCTCCTCTACGTGGGCTCAAATGACATTCAGTACGAAGACATCAAGGGAGACATGGCATCCAAATTAGGATACTTCCCACAGAAATTCCCTCTGACTTCCTTCAGGGGTAGCCCCTTCCAAGAAAAGATGACTGCAGGAGACAACTCCCCGTTGGTCCCAGCAGGAGACACAACAAACATTACCGAGTTCTATAACAAGTCTCTCTCGTCATTCAAGGAGAATGAGGACAACATCCAATGTGGGGAGAACTTTATGGACATGGAGTGCTTCATGATTCTGAATCCCAGCCAGCAGCTGGCCATCGCCGTACTGTCTCTCACACTGGGTACCTTCACGGTTCTGGAGAACCTGCTGGTGCTCTGTGTCATCCTGCACTCCCGCAGCCTCCGATGCAGGCCTTCCTACCACTTCATTGGCAGCCTGGCAGTGGCCGACCTCCTGGGAAGTGTCATTTTTGTCTACAGCTTTGTTGACTTCCACGTGTTCCACCGTAAAGACAGCCCCAATGTGTTTCTGTTCAAACTGGGTGGGGTTACAGCCTCCTTTACGGCTTCTGTGGGGAGCCTGTTCCTCACAGCCATCGACAGGTACATATCCATTCATAGGCCCCTGGCCTATAAGAGGATCGTCACCAGACCCAAGGCTGTAGTGGCCTTTTGCTTGATGTGGACTATTGCAATAGTAATTGCTGTGTTGCCTCTCCTGGGCTGGAACTGCAAGAAGCTGCAATCTGTTTGCTCGGACATTTTCCCACTAATTGATGAAACCTACCTGATGTTCTGGATTGGAGTCACCAGTGTGCTGTTGCTGTTCATTGTGTATGCATACATGTACATTCTCTGGAAGGCTCACAGCCACGCGGTCCGGATGATTCAACGTGGAACACAGAAGAGCATCATCATCCATACATCAGAAGATGGCAAGGTGCAGGTGACCCGGCCTGACCAAGCCCGCATGGACATTAGGCTGGCCAAAACCCTGGTTCTGATCCTGGTAGTGTTGATCATCTGCTGGGGCCCTCTGCTTGCAATCATGGTGTATGATGTCTTTGGGAAGATGAACAAGCTTATCAAGACGGTGTTTGCCTTCTGTAGTATGCTCTGCCTGCTGAACTCCACCGTGAACCCCATCATCTATGCTTTGAGGAGCAAGGACCTGAGGCATGCTTTCCGCAGCATGTTCCCTTCATGTGAAGGCACTGCACAGCCTCTAGACAACAGCATGGGGGACTCAGACTGCCTGCACAAGCATGCCAATAACACAGCCAGCATGCACAGGGCCGCCGAAAGCTGCATCAAGAGCACTGTTAAGATCGCCAAGGTGACCATGTCTGTGTCCACAGACACGTCTGCCGAGGCTCTGTGAGCTCGCTGCTTTTGTGGCTGCACAGAAAACGAAATTTTTTTTTTTTAGCTTACAATTTAGAAGTCTGTTGTCTCATCGGTTATATATTTTTATTTTAAGTTTACCATGTTTAGTAAAATAGTGATTGTCGCCGTGCTTACTTAGTTTTCTGACATCTCAATAGTTTAGGTACTTAAACTCCATTCCCCA
The DNA here is from genome assembly GCF_004785775.1 of Grammomys surdaster. NCBI lineage: Eukaryota > Metazoa > Chordata > Mammalia > Rodentia > Muridae > Grammomys > Grammomys surdaster. The sequence goes on from NW_021604576.1 coordinate 19,385,269, forward strand.
GGGGTTTACAGTGAGGAAAGCCTGTCGCTTCAGTTACTCGGCAGTCCTTCAAAGTCTCTGAAATAGAAGGGAAAACTTTGGCTTCCAAATCTGAGGCCTAACTATCCATAGAAAACCACCGTGAAATGAGTAATCCCTCTGTAACCACAACTTTCATGAAGCTGTGTCTGTCTATAGTATTAAAAGGATACAGTTTTACAATAAGTATAGTGCTAATTTAGAGATACTTTGTGACATGTTCTCTGTCCTGTTATGTGTCAGTGTTTACTGTGTCGTTTATTTATGTAGCTTAGCAAAACCAGAATTTAGCCCTCGTAAGAGTGATGGTACACAGGGGTGGATGTCTAGCAGAGTGACCCCTGTTTAGATAGTGTTACTGTCCATGATATAATTTTAGAAACTTTAGTATTTCTTCCAATATCCGTATCTAAAGTTAATACTGAAATAAGCATAAAGGTTTATTTTTCTGTTAAAACAAGAAGAATTTGAAGACTGTTCAAAGTGTTGAGCAGATTCATGGACACTAACTGTGTTAGGCCTGCCTTTTCATATGAGGACATTTCCTATCTTCTGGACCACAGCTGTTCAGCTGGGTAGTGGATTATAATCAGAATGGAAAAGAGAAAGCACATTGACTTTTAAGGCTGACACTCTGACTTTCTGCAGTCATTAGCTATAACTGGACCTCTTAAGACAGCATGTGTCAATCTTAGTGTATACTGTGATCACTGTGCAGTTGCTGTTTACTTGACGTGTATTGCATTGTTATGTTCTGGATTTAAGTAGATTCCAGGCCTGGATGGCCAAAAAAACAGTTGTCTTTTCCTTAACTGAGAAGAAATATTGTCTGGCTCAGTACAATTGTAAGTGTGATTGTAAATGTGTGTGTATGTGTATGTGTGTGTGTATTCTATCTTGTAACTGTTACAGCCATGTCCCCACACTAGAAAACTGACCAAGTGTGGACCGTACCACTTGCTGCGCTCTTGCTCACCAATTTAGTGTCTACAATTATGCTCTTCATGAAATCCTGTTTATAAAAATTCTGACTACAACCTTTCAGAAGAATCTTCCCATCTAGGAGATTGGATTAAGTATTCTGATGACATTTAGGTGTTCTGTAAGGCCAGCGTTCAGCAAGAAGTAACCAGTAAGAGGTGCCAAAAAGTAGAGGACTCTCCCAAGGAGAGGAGGGTGTGGGGGATGGTGATCACTTACTATTCATCAAGTCCATGGAAATGGAAATCAGTAAAGGGGGATGGTTCTAAGACCTTTAAAAAAACCACACCCCTACAGTAGCAAGTTTCAGTGGTGCATGTCAGTACTGCAATCTCAGGCTAAGTAGCACCATACCAGTTCCCAGGTCTAGGCCATTCCCTCACAGAGAGTGAATAGGACAGAGGGTATCTATAACAAATGGGCAGTGAAAACCTGGTGACAGCCCAGTACCTGGCTCTGTTTAGATATATTTGGGTTAAGGAAAAGGCAGTGCTTCCACTTGCTGGTATCAAGATGTGCCAAATCATAGAGATGAGGGTGGCTAGCTTCTGATTGACATCTCTGCCACGGTGCTCAAAATTGGGCCCTTTTCTGATAAAGAGAAGTATTGCTTTTAAGAATCCACTTAATCCTGGTAAGTTATACATAGAGTTTCTCCTTGTACAGGTTCTCACCAGTCCCGAGGACTGCATAGCATGAAGCGGAGAGCTAGCATCTGCCTGTGATTTCTAGCATTTGGAGTTCCCAGCCTGATGAAGCAGTGGCCCTTCTTGCAATCAATGTGACCTGAGGGCCAAGCTAGAATATATCTAGATTGCCTGCCGAGTCTCTTGCTTTTCTTCTCTGTGCACAGGATGCTTGAGGATTAGTAACTCCACAGAGAAGGGTATGATAGAATACCACCAGGGGCTAGGAATTGCCAGTCTTGTCCTACATGAACCTGAATATCAATCAACATGTCTCTAGCTACCAGGCAGTACCACCTCTTCTCACAGCTATAAAGACCTGGTAGGAAATTCTAGGTATAGGTATTAAAAAAAAAAATCCAAGATTCACTTTTAGAACTGTATTTGTGTAAATGCCATTTTAGTGATAAGATTTTATAGTGTATTGAACTTTCAAGACCTAACTCATACTTAATAAGCTAAGGGACAATGGGGCTGATAGCACTAAACTTGGTGCTTATTGATACTCTAAGAAATATCTGTGAAATATCATCATGTGTGCGTTAAGCTACCTTCATTTAAAAGGACTTAAAATTAGTTGGATCCCCTTTGGCTTTTCCCATAGCATTTCCTAACCCTGTTGACCAAAACATTCTCCCCAGTGAGTATTAGTCGTTGGAATCACATTCATTAGTGTCATTCATTAACCAGCCCCTTAATTAGATTCATTAATTTAAATGATTTTAATTTGATCATTTATACACTCTGGCATCAGGGTTATCTATTTCCCTCTGACATGTGTCCTGAACATTCATTCCTCAGCCATTACTCACCTTAAAAGGGGGACAATTCCCAAACTGCTTGACTTCATCCAGATAAGGACTCAGTCCTAGACTAATAGTATCCGTTAAACAAAGAGAGCTGTCTCTACCAGGCCCTAGGTTTTCAACTATGTATTAAATATATGTAAAAGTAAATGTGCATCTGGGCAGCTTAGACATATGTCTGTGCCAGATGACTCCAGAGCTGTCTGGTACTTACTGTCAGGTTTAGCTAGTGTCAAATGCCAAGGAATTGTTGCTACCTAAACCCATCTGGGAAATAGGCCCAACTACCAGATGAGAACTAGGTCTCTAGTAACCATTCAGTTCATTAATTTTTGCCATTCCATATCCATAACCAGGACCACTAACATCATGCACAAAATTAGATTCCTCATACTCTTGACTGTATATTTGTATGATATTTTAAAATCTCCTAAATGGCCATTCACAGTTGCTTTGCACTGGCCTTCTGATAAAATGTTAACACATCTATTGTAATATACACAAAACATTCTATTTACTGATTTGGACTGAATGTATGTACATAGGTTTTACAAAAAAGTCAGACGTTGAAGCAGTGGTTTACAGATCAGTGATTTTCAGATAGAGTTTCTTTCAGTTGCTGTGGAATCTTTAAAAAGCACTCTTCGCGTGAACTTACTGAACTCTAGGGGTCCTGGGGATCAGAGTTCCCTAGAGAGGAAACCTTTTCTTGTAATAATATGAACCAAGATACCAGATTATCTTGATTCTCACTTCCAGTGTTTCAAGTGGAAAACATATCTCCTTATTGTCTCTGTAAATGGAACATCCTTACTTTTCCTCTTAAAGAATATTGTGCTGTTAGATGTTTGTTGAACTGGTAGCATCATTGAGACTGCTGTGATGTCTTTGTCAGTAATCTGTATAATATTTTGTATACAAGTACTGGTAAGATTGTTATTAAATGTAGCTCTGGTCATTAAATTACTATAGCAAAGTAGTACTTCTGTAATATTTACAATGTATTAAGCCTACAGTATATTTTATTTCATTGATGTAATTTAATTGTTATTTATTCAAGAGAAAACAGTTCATCATGTCTATTGTCTAAAATTACCTGGAATCAAATAAAAGTTCTAGATTATCATGAAAAACCATAAAAGGCCTTTGATTCTGCCTTGTGTCAATGTCTAATAGTAAGGCATTGGGGGAGGGGTTGAGTAGGTGCATCTCCTATTGTGGCTAGGTGAGGCAGCCCAGTTAGAGGTAAGGAATCCAAAGGCGGGCAGCAGAGTCAGTGACAGCCCCTGCTCCAGTTTTTAGGAGTTCCACATGAAGACCAAGATATGCACATCTATTTATATATTTGTAGGGGGCCCAGGTCTGTCCCATGGGTACTCTTTGATTGGTGGTTCAGTCTCTGTGAGTCCCTATGGGTTCAGGTTAATTGATTCTGTAGGTTTTCTTGTGGTGTCCTTGACCCCTCTGGTTCCTTCAATTCTTCCTCCCTCTCTTCTACAAGATTCCTGAGCTCCACCTAATGTTTGGCTGTGGAGATTTGCATCTGTTTTTATCAGCGGCTGGGTGAAGCCTCTCAGATAACAGTTTTTCATGACTCCTGTCTGCAAGTATAGGCAAATATCATTAATAGTGAGAGGGGTAGGCTCTCTCTGATGGCATGGGTATCAAGCTGGGCCAGTCATTGGTCAGGAAATTTCCTCAATTTCTGCTCCATCTTTATCCCTGCACATCTTGTATGCAGGACAAATAGTGGGCTCAAGGTTTTGTGAGTGGGTTGGTGTCCCCATCCCTCCATTGGAAGTCTTGCCTGGTTATAGGAGGTGGCCATTTCAAATTCCATATTCCCTATTGCTAGGAGTCTTAGCTCAGGTTTCCATCATAGGTTCCTGGGAATTTCCCTTGTCCTAAGTTTCCAGTTTGTCCCACCTGTATGCTTTCTTAAATAATTGTTTAGCTAAGGATTCTAATGATCTTGTAATTTATTAAAGCAAACAGTTGCAATCTATAAGTTAAAGTTAATATACACATTAAAATATAAATGTTAAAGAGGGCATAAATATACCCATATAAATTGATCCATATAAAAGATACATGTCTTTTTCAATAGTTTGGAAAAACTGGGATTTCTATTCAATTAATAAAAAGAAATACTAGAAAAAAAAGTTTGGCTTTTTGAAACAAAAACATGTAATCAATTTTGAAGAAAAGCATTAAGGATTTTGAACTTATGAATTAATGAATATTTAAAACTAGATTATTTTTGTTTTTAATAAGTAACCTAAATTAATTATTCTGCCTCTTTCATAATGCAAAAGCTTAATGTTCTGACAAAAATAAATTATATCTATTCTTAGATATTAAATTTTATGTTAGTACATCAAAGGAAAAGAATACATATTTTAGTACTATTATAGCATATTTTAAAACCTCAAACTGGTTTTCCATCAACATGCATTTCTCCGTATATTGAAATATATGTTTTAAATGCTGTCAGGATAGAGACACCAATGTAGTCCACTAGAATTAATCCATGTTGGGATTCTTTGTGTTATTTTATCTGATTCAACTTCTATATGTCTCATCCCTCTCTTCCTTTCCCTCCTGTCTTCCTCTTCCCCACTCTCTTCATTGTTTTTGAAACAGGCTCTTGCTACACAGTCCAGGTTGGAGTCACACAGCCCTCCTATCTCAGCTTCCAAAGTGCTGGGATTACAGGCACACACAGGCACACAAGTTTATGCCAGGTTTACGATCAGAAGTGACACAGCTATGGAACATTGTATGTAGCATGACAGGTGTTGTGCCATCCCTTCTATATACCAGTCAACTCTGTGATGTGTATGCCCTGTTAGTGCATAGGTAAGAAGAAACACTAGTGAGATCACAGAACTAAGGCTAGAATGGAGGCTTCTCTGATCACAGGGTCCATATCACTTTGTTGATAACAGTGCTTTCATCTATGTATTCATTTTGTACTTAAAGTCTAATATATATGCATTTAGTGAAAATTCTCACATGCTGGCAAAGTTAAAGATGAAGAACACTTGCATATGCTGGACTTGGGACTCTTTTTTTCGTTGCTATAATCAGGTACTCTAAAAGTCTCTGAGAAAAGGAGAGCTTTTATTTGCCTCATAGTTTGGGGGTGTAGTCCATCACTGAGGGGAAGTTATGGTGGCAAGAGCGTGAGACAGTTAGTCAGCCACGTTGCATCCACAGTCAGAAGGCAGAGTTATGAATGCTGGGCTTCAGCTTGCCTCCTTCTTATTCAGTCTATACCAAAGACTGTGGAATGGTGCTGGACACATTAAGGTTAGCTCTTCTCACACCAATAAACTCAGTTTAGAAATTTCCACACATAAATGTCCAGAGGTTTGTTTTCACCCTGACTCTAAATCCTGTCAAGTTCACAGTCAACAATCAGCGTTCTGCTTCTGTATTTTCAGCATATTTGTAGGCTTCTAGAGGTCCAATAGTGTGTATAGATAGTAGTAAGTAGAATTTCTCTCGTGGAGACCTATGGCTTTGGGCTCTAGATTTTGGATTGCTCCACCATACCAACTTGCAAAGGAATAGGAGAAACAGAGTGGCAAATGACTCTAATCAATTATTGTTTTCTTTCCTTCATTTTTCAAACAATTAATAACTTTATTATATCTATTCTGGTGGTCAAATAAAGTTGTGCTCTTCATTGCTTAGCTAACAGGAACATGACTTACCTTGGTTAGGTGATGGTAGCTGAGAAGAAGCCTGATCTCACCTGTGCTAGCTACGTTTCCAGCCTTTGCTTGCTTACTACAGGAACAATCAGCTTCGATTCACTTAAAGAAACAAACCTACCGTCCATCTTTTGACCTGCACACAAGGCATCTAGAAAACATTCTATACTAGTCAGTGAAAGATAACTTGTGAGAACTGTGATAACCAACATAAGCAGTTTGTACCTGGCACTGATAATAGTGGTTAGAATTGAGCTCATTAATATAAGAGGCATTATCTCATTTAATCCTCTCACTCACCCTGTGAAATATTATTACTCCTATTTGACAGACAGTCACCTGCCTAAGGTCAATCAACTAGTAAGTGGCATAGCTTGAACGTGCTTATGGCTTACCAGATTACTGGGTAAAGGTCCAGTAAGTTTACAGCAAATGGACGATGCATTTATCATATTTATTTCAAGCACTGTTTATTATCTACCTTGCTAGATCATCAAATTACTAAGTAACATCTAGGAAAAAGGTGAACCATAAGACCACCACTATGCAGCACAACCAATAATATAATGCAGAGGGTGACCGGAAGTAGGAGGGAGGGACCCTGGAGCAGCGTACTGACTTAAGAGCAGACAAGAAGTAGCCTTGAAAGAGGAACGTGTATACGAGCATGCTGGGAAAATGGCAGGGCAAGAAATAATGGTAGGATGGGGACAACAGCAAGAGATGAAAGCTAGTATAAAATGTCCAGCGAATGGAGCCCGTGCTAGAAGCATTCATTCTTCTTGGTGAAGCTCGCTGCAGTTTACAAAGCCTCAGCAGACCCGCAGTAACAGTCCACAGTGCCAGAGCCTACCCAGCCTTTTGGTAATCATGCTGGTTCAAAGGCACTCTTACAAAATACCACATACACATAAAGAAGTTTCCCTTCCTGCAAGGCAAAGCAGAGAACTCAGTGGTGGAAGTGAGGTCTCCTTCTTTGTATTTCTTGTTAGCTAGCCACTTATTTTTCCCTTTTGAGAACATTACCGTCACTGCAAAGGAGGACATTATTCACTTGGAACAGAAGGACATCAATTAGCTCCCCAAACAGTATAGTCACCAGTCCCAAAGTGTTCTTGGTCATCATTCACCTGGGCTGGGGCAACCCTTTGGTCTCAGAATGACAGGGACCTTATTGAGCTCCAGCCCCTGGGGCCTCCAATCCTCTGCCCTTCTGACCTCCTTGTAAATAAGATTATTGTTGTTGCTTCTGTCTCGATTGCCTGTGGGAAATCCTTCAGGAAACAAATAGATAAGGAGTAAGGGAGAGAATCTTTTTGAACTGTCCAAAGCAACCCTATACCTGACCCAAGCATAAAATGATTTCATAACATACAGCTTTCAGATGTGAGTCCGGCTTGTTTTCAAATTAATCACCTATCTCATATTTTTAATAAAGTTTTCACCCTTCATGGATTCATGCATTCACAAGAATTTCTTTATGAAAATCTTGTGTCATTTTAAGAGATGAGAAGTTTATCTTTTTAGTGTTACAGATTTTATTATTTAAATTTATAAATCTGACTCTTTTTTTTCTGGCTTGTGCCTTATTCGAAATCATTGATTATTCCAGACAGACACAGCCGCCTCAGCCACACAATCTCACCTCTGATTGCTTGATTTATTAAATCTCAGCCGATTTAACATGAGTGACTATGAGCTACTGTCACCTGGCCACTGAATAAGATCTTTTCAGGTGTACAGGTTCCTACCCTGAGGAGGAACTGGAACAAGAATACTCTACAAGAAACACCTCTCTTCTTTCTTCCTTTCTTTCTACACCTCTCTTCTTTCTTCCTCCCGCCCTCCCTTCCCCCCCCTCTCTTTCTCTCTCTCTCTCTCTCTCCCCAATGGGACAATCTCTGTATTTTATAGGTATTTCTGTAAATACCGGATGTAAATATTTGGAGTAGGTCTCATTTAACTGCAGAATCCTACCATCTACCTAGCATAACCTTCTGAGATGAGAGTAATCGTGATATCTGTCTATTGCAGCAAATAGTGTTCAACACAGATCACAGCTAAGTTGTTGTCCCTGAAGATGGGACACAGGAGAATTTTCTTCTCCCAGAATACCAGTCTTCCCAACCATTACTATGTCCTGTGGAAGGGAAAATGGTGTTCAGTGTGGAGGAAGGGTGACCGCATATTTTCCCAAAGCACAAGTACTCTTGGTTCAAATTACATTATGCCTAAGCAGTGGGAAATAGGAAAAGAAATATCAATTCTTAAAAACAGATTATGAAAGTAAATTTTTTAACTGTTGCCTCAGGAGAAAGTGAAACAGGAAGCTTTGTGACTATACTGTGTGTTTCCGAGCAGAGCTATCTATGAGGCTATGGCCACGACTGTGACCAACTTTCATAGTCTTGTATCTCATTGTACTCCCCTGCCTTGTTTTGTAGGATATTAAAAGAGAGGCACACACTTAAGCTTTTCAAAACTGAAAAGCAATCAAAAAGAATTTTCATATTTTCTCTAAAAGGTAGGTAGGCATGTCAGAGGGAAGCAGTCATTAACCAGAACATGACTTTCATCTTAGATGTGAAGATAGGCTAACACGAGAGAAGAGCTCTCAAACTAGGGGCTTGTTTTGGCAACTGTCATGTCTAACAGGAAGTGGTATGGACCAATCTGAAAATCTAGTTCTACCCTTTTATCAAGGGCTCAAATATTTTGAATGAACCTAAAGTATATCAAGCAGTGAGCCAAGAGAAACTCAAACAGTAGGCAAAGCCATTTACTATATTTTTTAAAAAATTTAATTTATTTTTCAAGCTCCGGTGTGTTTGTACTAGGACCCCGAAGTCATCTACACAAAGTGACAGCAAAGGTAGAATAATCTTCGAAAAATAAAAATATGAGCTTTTGTTTAGGAACAATCTGAGGGATGAACAAAAGAGAGTATGACACAAATTGAAGCATTTATTTTGACTTTTGAATCAAGATAAAAAAAATTCTACAGGCCAGGGATTAAGATATTTGCAAAAATGCCAGATTTAGAAGCTTTAAACAAATAGACCTCTTTATGCAAATGTAAATAAATGCAGTAATGAATGGATTTAAACATGACTTCAAGAAGATACTTCTAAACCCGGCTATATGAATCTGTCCACTTAATTTTCTTCTATATATGCAATGTTAGAGAACTGTAGGACTTAATCAGGTGTGTCTCATTGAAAGCCTTTATACGGTCTTTTATGAGCAGTTCTCTGCTTTGGAGATAGGAACAGCATTAAAGTTTATAATGTTCCCCTGGGAGAATGAGTCCTCATCTACTAGATACTCTGTAAAAATCATAGTGGGAATATCTATACAGATGCTTTAGACAACTTGATGTATTAAAATCGAACTTATAAATAGATAGATGAGGAGGAAATTATTTCCTCATTTAAACACACTGCCCTGTATAAAAACTCACAGTAGAGCATGCTTTAAGAAGTAGATACTCCACTGGCTGATTCAAATGTAACCAAGTGTTTATGGATCTAACACACAGGAACTTTGAAGAAGCATCCTTATTATCCAGAGCGAGATGTTCCTAAAGTGTTAAACTTTCCACTCATTTCACCTTACCTTATACAGGAATCTCCTTTTATTTTTCATTTCTTTTTTATTCTAAAGCCTGTAATTCTTTGCTTTCAGTATATGATGAGCTGGCTATGCTCAACTCTTCAGGGCCTAGGGTCCACCTACAAATTTGTGATTATGCTTGGGCTGGAGGCAACTCAGCTAATGTAGGTAAAGGTGGGTGAGGAGTGAATCATGAAATTCTTCAATAATCCCCAGATTCCAAGGTCGTTGGTAGCCAAATGGGAATGGCTCTGTCCTGATCAGTGATCTCACGTACTGGTGCTAACAAGCAGATAGGAGGCTGGCTTACAGTCCTTGGGTTCACTCATTGACCTCCATTCACTGATATAAATGAAGGCAGAAAAATGATCAGAGAGTGGGTAGCCCATTCCTGAAGCAGAGACATGCTGGAGACTACACAATTAACTCCTAAATAACAAGACTATCAATGAAACAGGAACAAGTTGGAGGGGATTTACCTCTAGTTAGCAAGGTGTTCTTTATATGTGTGGGGTACCAATACCACAGAACTCCTTAGCTCAGCATAGCATGTTGATGGCTGCCATCATCAGCTACGTCTTTAGACAGTGGCTCCACTGAGGCTACTGTGGTTCAGGGGAAGCCCGTGTTCATGGCTTGACTTCACAGTTGGCTTTATATAGGCTGTACTTTCTTTCCCCCTGCCCCACATATGACACTGCAATAGTCCTTCTAGTTGGATTATGATGAAATAGAATTGCTTCCTTGGTTAAACTGTATGTACATCTGTGGTGTTTGATGTAAGAGACTGAATAGAATTTATTCTGGGGAGTTTAGAAAATGAAAGAGCAGTCAGATAATACTAGATAGACTGTCTTCCCATAAGCCTGCTGTACCAGAGTCCTTTCATGTAATCCCATTCTATGAATTTTTATCCGTCCCTAAACCCTCAAAGAGCCCAGCAACTGAAAAACGTGAAAAGCGAAACAAAAACAAAAAACAAAATAAAACAAAACAAAAAAAACCCAGCAGATTTCTGTTGTGGAGCTGTACTGTTAGGAAAACGCCTTTAAAATATGATCTGTCTTCTAGGATCAAACTCAATGCCATCCAGTTCTCCCTGGAGCCTCCTAGTGACTCAGCAGCGGCACACAACACACAGAAGTCAGAGACAATGCCAAATTCTTTGCAATAAGTAGTATTTCCCACAAATATCACATATAGGCAAATAATTGAAAACACTGAAAATGGAAGACTAAACACAGGTGATTCCTGGTGGGTTGAAAGTTTTGCTGGAAAGTTGGAGTAACTCCTGTTTCTATCTCAGTATTACTTGTGGATCTAACATTGGAAATCGGTATAATATAGATTGAAGAACATAAACATATGACTGCTCAAATAGGACTGTACAATGATTGTCAACTCACATATTTCGATGAGATGGCTCCTTCTTAGTTTTCATTCACATTCCAGTGAGGCCAAGGACCACACAAAGAGCAGAGTGCTTCATTTGCTTCCTTGACACAAGTCAACCAGAATTTAATTGTTAATTTATGCATCTACTAAAGAATATGGCTAACATGAATTAATTAGGAAAAAGGGAACGAAGACTTACTCAGCTAGAGATTCATTCATGTCACCAAGATCCTGTAGCAGATGGTAAACTCTGGCACACTGAACATATCAGTCATTTCTGCTTTAGCATTTCTTTAGGAGTGGCTACAATATTTTATATATATATATATATATATATATATATATATATATATATATATACATACATATATATAGTGTGTGTGTGTGTGTTTAGATTTTTTTTTAAATTGTATGAACGTGTGTGTCTGTGTTGGAGAATATGCACCTGCATGCAGAGGATGTCAGATATCCTAGAGCTAGAGATACAGGTAGTTGTAAGCCACTTAATGTGGATGTTGAGACTCAAACTCTGATCCTCGTGATTGAGTAGTTAGATCTTCTTAACTGCTAATCCATTCTCTGGCCCTAAATTAATATTTTTAACAGACACTTTTATTTCATGTGCCATATCCTGACTTCAAAAACATCTCTTTAGTAATAATTAACCAATCAGAGTACCAACATGCTGTACTCAGAAGAGCTCTTCCCCAAGTTGAAACCTGCCCTTGTGTGCATAGACGTTTCCTTTGTGTATTACACTGGAGGAATGCTGGAGCTGCTTGCTCCTGGCCGAAAAGCATTATCCCCATCTTTTACCAAGAGCAGGGAAAGAAACAACTGAACAATCAGAGTCCATTTTACCTAGTTGATTCAGTCTGACTTAGGAAGTTGATGCTCATCAGACAATACAGATGTGATAGTAGGGCAGATGGGAGTTAACAGTTATTAGTATAGAATATGGGAGTTGGAGGATGAAGCTTATTTTGGAAGTAGCTGGAAGGCTTTGGTCAATGAAAGGAGGGTAAGAAATCCTCACACTCTTATTTTTTTCTCTCTGTGTGTGTTTTCTATTGGATGTTGTATTTATTTACATTTCAGATGTCATCCCCTTTCCCTACCCCACCCCCAGAAACCTGTGTCCCACCTTCCTCCTCCTTTTTGCTTTTATACCATTTTAATTATACGTAAGTATTAAGGTCAGTTCTAGGTTGAGGAACTAGCAATACAATAGATGCAAATAGTAAAGGAACAAGCAGGACAATAAACACAGTTAGTCAAGGAACAAGCAAGACAATAAACACAAATAGTCAAAGAACAAGCAAGACAATAAACAAAGTTCCATGATCACTCCCATGACCACTATTTCTAAGGGCTTATCAGGATGACCAAAATATCTGAGCCTACTTCCCTGTCCTAGCGCAAAGTCATTTCCATGTCTGAAGCCTACTTCCTTGTTCTAGCCTAAGATTTAGATTCCTGCCTGAAATTACTTTTTTGTTCCAGCCTAATGTCAGATTCCTGCCTGAAGCCCATTTCCTTGTCCTTGGTCAATGTCAGATTCTTGCCAAGCAGCCCCAAAAGCTCTCTGCCTCTCCTTTTTTTTTTCTTTCTTTCATAAACAGGACTGAGCCTGTCTTAGGTGGTTTTGCCTTCCTTACCAGTCATGGAATATGCATTATCAAAAGCAATACACTTCTGTCTTAGGTTGGCAAGGTTCTGTGCAGAAACTTACCTGTTCTTGGCTTGCCAACCTGTTAAATTAATAACTCTGTCTAGGGTCCATTTTCAGTTTCAAGCCATGTACTTTGGCTGCCAACATGTTGATGTTGTTAAAGACAAGCTTTAACATGATGGACAGGAATAAAAGTATTCCCAGGACAAAAAGGGCTATCATGATCAAGCTATATATGCCATTCTTGAAGCTTGACCAAAATGGAAATACTGACCTCAGCCCATGAATAATTTTATCAGCAGTATCTACCATATCAGCAGAGCAGCATTCTTTAAATTCATACTCTCACTATGCAAAGTTAAAACATTCAGAGAGATGTTAGAATTATGCCAAATACCTTGCAAGTGTCTTTAAACTTTTTCTTAATTATAATGATTGTCATTGTAAATTTTAGAAGTAACACAGTTCCAATGGTATTTGGCATGACACTCAAGATGACTTTTTACTCTTAAACTCTGAACCTCCTTCCAATAATATGAATAAGATAAAGAGCATCAGTCCATTGTTCCAAACACCTATCTAAATCTTCTTGTATACTCAATACATTGTAACTTTTTTTTTTTTGCTAAATGATTAACAAAAGTAGTTGTCTTAACTTCTTGTGTCAAAGCAATTGAAGAAGCAGTGGTGGTAGCAATTAATGCAATTAAAGCTGTTATACCAGCAATAATCCAGCCCAATACCCTCTTACTTCTGCTTAAAGCTTGACTCACTTCTTCCAGTACTTGCAAGCTCTTTTCAGAATACCAAGATTCTGTAATAGTCAGGGCAATAAAACAAAAGCTGGTTGATCAACCTCCATAACAAACATGCCAGGTTTCAATACACTAACACAATTAGAAAGTTTACAATCAATGCAATTTACATTAAATACTGTAGAAGAAACAAAAGTAATTTTAACTTGACAATTAAAAGAGCCTTAACACATGTACTAACACTTGTTTGAAGTCCAGATCCTATTCCAACTTTATCTCTTGCTAACATAACGTCATAGAGAACTACAGCTAACTTCCAAATATGTCTCTGAACATGTCCAGAATCAGTCTTCCAAATGAAGACTGTTATTTCCAATATTGAATTGATTTCTAGACCAGCCCATAATTGAGTCCAAATAACTGGTCACATTTAAGAAAAATACAAGAGTCATCATAACTTCTCTTTTTGATTCTCTTTTCCACAAGGTCTAAAACATTAGGCAAGGCAGCTTGTCTCATCTGGGATATAGGCATGCAAAGGTGGGTCAGGAACATAGGTTCAATACAGCTTCCCAGTCACCATTGTCAGGGCACTCAGCAAGCTCACAGGTCAGCATCATTCTTTGTCTTGGTATCAGCATGTCTCATCTATCACTCTGGCAGCCACTGTGCTCCTATAGCATCCTGCAGAAAAAACACAAACATGCCCTCTTCCCCATATTTAATACCTGATTGGGATCATGCCATATGCCAGTAATTGGATCCTTCCCTTTAACCTAGGCATAAGTATGCCTAGTTGTAGAGTGCCATAGACACTCAGCAGAAAGTTCCTTGGCATCCAATTTTTTTTTTAAATTTTAAAATAAAAGGACATGATTTAAATAAATTTGTGGTGTATAAGGATATACCTCCCCCTTTTTTATTTTATGAAGATATTATTTTAAAGTTCCATGGGCCCCTTCCATAGTCTCCTATCCTTGAGGATTATAAGGTATACCTGTAATATGGATAATATTAAAATCTTGACAAAAATCTCAAATGCTTGACTGCAATAGACAGTTCCATTATATGATTTTTAATTTAATTAATTAATTAATCTATTTATATATTTATTTAATATTGGATAATTTATTTACCTACATTTCAGATGTTATTCCCTTTCCCCATCCCCTCTCCTCCTGCTTCTATGAGGGTGTGCCACCACCCATCCATCCACTCCCGACTCCCCACCCTCGAATTCCCCCACACTGGGGCACCCAGTCTCCTCAGGACCAAGGCCCTCCTCTCCCACTGATTCCCAACAAGGCCATTCTCCACTACATATACAGCTGGAGCCATATGTGTTCCCAGACTGGCAGTTTAGACTCTGGGAGCTCTGGTTGGTTGGTATTGTCACTCTACCCATAGGGCCACAAGCCCCTTCAAATCCTTCAGTCTTCTCTCTAACTCCTCCATTGGACCCCTCAATGAACAGGTCAGTGGTTAGCTGTGAGCATCCTTCTTTGTATATGTCAGGCTCTGGCAAAGCCTCTCAGGAGACCAGTATATCAAGCTTCTGTCAACATGTACTTCCTGGCATCCACAACAGTGTTTGTATTTGGTGATTGTTCCCGGGATGGATCTCCAGGTGGGGCAGTCTCCAGACAGTCCCTCCTCCAGTCTCCGTTCCACACTTTGTCTCCATATTTGCCCCCATGATTGTTTTGTTACTCCTAAGAATGACTGAAACACCCATACTTTGGTCTTTCTTCTTCTTGAGCTTCATGTGGTCTGTGAGTTGTATTTAGGGTATTGTGAGCTTTTGGGCTAATATCCACTTATCAGTGAGTGTATACCATGTGTATTCTTTTGTGATTGAGTTACCTCACTCAGGATGACATTCTCTAGTTCCATCCATTTGCCTAAGAATTTCATGAATTCATTGCTTTTAATAGCTGAGTTGTATTCCATTGTGTAAATGTACCACATTTGCTGTATCCATTCCTCTGTTGAAAGATATCTGTGTTCTTTCCAAATTCTGGCTATTATAAATAAGGCTGCTATGAACACAGTGGGTCATGTGTCCTTGCTATATGTTGGAACATCTTTGGGGTATATGCCCAGGTGTGGTAAAACTTCGTCCTCAGGTAATACTATGTCCAATTTTCTGAGGAACTGCCAGGCTGATGTCCAGAGTGGTTGTTCCAGCTTATAATCCCACTAACAATGGAGGAGTGTTCCTCTTTCTCCACATCTTTGCCAGTATCTGCTGTCACCTGAGTTCTGATCTTAGGCATTCTGACTGGTGTGAGGTGGAATCTCAGGGTTGTTTTGATTTGCATTTCTCTTATGACTAAGGATATTGAACATTTCTTTAGGTGCTTCTAGGCCATTCAAGTTTCCTCAGTTGAAAATTCTTTGTTGATCTCTGTACCCCGTTTTTAATAGGGTATTTGATTGTCTGAAGTCTAATATCTTGAGTGCTTTGTATATATTGGATATTAGCCGTCTATTGGATGTAGGACTGGTAAAGATCTTTTCCCAATTTGTTTGTTGCCAATTTGTCCTATTGACAGTGTTTTTGCCTTACAGAAGTTTTGCAATTTTATGAGGTCCCATTTGTCAATTTTTGGTCTTAGAGTATAAGCCATTGGTGTTCTGTTCATGAACTTTTCCCCTGTGCCTATGTGTTAGAGGCTCTTCCCTACTTTCTCTTCTATTAGTTTCAGTGTATCTGGTTTTATGTGGAGGTCCTTGATCCACTTGGGCTTGAGCTTTGTATAAGGAGATAAGAATGGATCAATTTGCATTCTTCTGCATGCTGACCTCCAGTTCAACCAGGACCATTCGTTGAACATGCTGTCCTTTTTCCACTGGATGGTTTTAGCTCCTTTGTCAAAGATCAAGTGGCCATAGGTGTATGGGTTAATTTCTGGGTCTTCCATTCTATTCCATTGATCTTCCTGCCTGTCTCTGTATCAACACCATGCAGTTTTTAATCACTATTGCTTTGTAATACAGTTTGAGATCCGGGATGATGATTCCCCTAGAAGTTCTTTTATTATTGAGAATACTTTTCACTATCCTGAGTTTTTTGTTATTCCAAATGAATTTGCAAATTGCTTTTTCTACCTCTATGAAGAATTGAGCTGGGATTTTAATGGAGATTGCATTGACTCTGTAGATTACTTTTGGCAATATGGCCATTTTTTGCTATATTAATCCTGCCAATCCATGAGCATGGGAGATCTTTCCATCTTCTGAGATCTTCGATTTCTTTCTTCAGGAACTTGAACTTCTTGTCATATTGGCCTGTCACTTGCTTGATTAGATTTATACCAAGGTATTTTATATTATTTGTGACTATTGTGAAGGGTGTCATTTCCCTAATTTCTTTCTCAGCCAGTTTATCCTTTGAGTAGAAGAAGGCTACTGATTTGTTTGATTTAATTTTATATCCAGCTACTTTGCTGAAGTTGTTTATCAGGTTTAGGAGTTCTCTGGTGGTAATTTTGGGGTCATTTAAGTATACTATCTTATCATCTGCAAATAGTGATATTTTGACTTCTTCCTTTCCAATTTATATCCCTTTGGCCTCCTTTTGTTGGCTAATTGCTCTGGGTAGGACTATATTAGGACTAGTACTATATTGAAGAGGTAGGGAAGAGTGAGCAGCCTTGTTTAGTCCCTTATTTTATTGAGATCGCTTCAAGTTTCTCTCCATTTAGTTTGATGTTGGCTACTTACTGGTTTGCTGTATATTGCTTTTACTATGTTTAGGTATGGACCTTGAATTCCTGTTCTTTCCAAGACTTTTACCACATAGGGATGTTGAATTTTGTTGAATGCTTTCTAAGCATCTAGTGAGATGATCATGTGGGTTTTTTCTTTGAGGTTGTTTATATAGTGAATTACCTTGATGGATTTCTGAATATTGAACCATCCTTGCATTCCTGGGATAAAGCCTACTTGATCATGATGGGTGATTGTTTTGATGTGTCCTTGGATTCAGTTTGTGAGAATTTTATTGAGTATTTTTGCATCAATATTCATAAGGGAGATTGGTCTGAAGTTCTCTTTCTTTGTTGGGTCTTTGTGTGGTTTAGGTATGAGAATAATTGTGGCTTTATAGAATGAATTAGGTAGTGTTACTTCTGTTTCTATTTTGTGAAATAGTTTGAGGAGAATTGATATTAGGTCTTCCTTGAAGATCTGATAGAATTCTGTACTAAAACCATCTGGTCCTGGGCTTTTTTTGGTGGGGAGACTTTTAATGACTGCTGCTATTTCCTTAGGGCTTATGGGACTGTTTAGATAGTTTATTTGCTCCTGATTTAACTTTGGTACCTGGTATCTGTCTAGAAAATTGTCCACTTCGTCCAGATTTTCCAGTTTTGTTGAGTATAGGCTTTTGAATTATGATCTGATGATTTTTTGAATTTCCTCAGTTTTTGTTGTTATGTTTCCCTTTTCATTTCTGATTTGATTAATTTGGATACTGTCTCTGTGCCCTCTAGTTAGTCTGGCTCAGGGTTTATCTATCTTGTTGATTTTCTCAAAGAACCAGCTCTTGGTTTTGTTGATTCTTTGTATAGTTCTTTTTGTTTCTCCTTGGTTGATTTCAGCCCTGAGTTTGATTATTTCCTGCCATCTACTTCTCTTGGGTGTATTTGCTTCTTTTTGTTCTAGTGCTTTCAGGTGTGTTGTCAAGCTGCTAGTGCATGTTCTCTCCAGTTTCTTTTTATAGGCACTTAGAGCTATGTGTTTTCCTCTTAGCACTGCTTTTATTGTGTCGCATAAGTTTTGGTATGATGTGTCTTCATTTCCATTGAATTCTAAAATGTCTTTAATAGTTTTCTTTATTTCTTCCCTGACCAAGTTATCATTGAGAGCATTGTTCAGTTTCTATGTGTATGTGGACTTTCCACTCATTTTTGTTATCAAAGACCAGTCTTAGTTTGTGGTGATCTGATAGGATACAAGGGATTATTTCAGTTTTCTAGTATCTGTTGAGGCCCATTTTGTGGCCAATTATATGGTCAGTTTTGGAGAAGGTACCATGAGGTGTTAAGAAGAAGGTATATTCTTTTGTTTTTGGATGAAATGTTCTATAGATATCTGCTAAATCCATTTGGATCATAACTTCTCTTAGTTTCACTGTGTCTCTGCTTAGTTTCTGTTTCCATGATCTGTCCATTGATGAGAGTGGGGTGATGAAGTCTCCCACTACTATTGTATGAAGTGCAATGTGTGCTGTGAGTTTTAGTAAAGTCTTTTTTATGAATGTGGTTACCCTTGCATTTGGAGCATAGATGTTCAGAATTGAGATTTCATCTTGGTAGATTTTTTCTTTGACTAATATGAAGTGTCCTTCCTTATTTTTTTATAACTTTTGGTTGAAACTCAATTTTATTGAATGTTAGAACAGCTACTCCAGCTTGTTTCTTGGGACCCTTTGCTTGGAAACTTTTTTCCAGCCTTTTACTCTGAGGTAGTGTCTGTCTTTGTCATTAAGGTGCGTTTCCTGTATACAGCAAAATGCTGGGTCCTGTTTACATATTCAGTCTGTTAGCGTATGTCTTTTATTGGGGAGTTGAGTCCATTGATGTTAAGAGATACTAAGGAATAGTGATTGTTGCTTCTTTGTTATTTTTGTTATTAGAGGTGGAGTTATGTTTGTGTGGCTATCTTCTTTTGGGCTTGTTGGAAGATTACTTTCTTGCTTTTTATAGGGTATAATTTCCATCCTTGCTTTGGAGTTTTTACTCTATTATACTTTGTAGGGCTGGATTTGTAGAAAGTTATTGTGTAAATTTGGTTTCATCATGGAATACGTTGGTTTCTCCATCTATGGTAATTGAGAGTTTTGCTGGGTATAGTAACCTTGGCTGGCATTTGTGTTCTCTTGGGGTCTGAATGACATCTACCCAGGATCTTTTGGCTTTTATAGTCTCTGGTAATAAGTCTGGTGCAATTATGATAGGTCTGCCGTTGCAAGTTACTTGGCCTTTTTCCCTTACTGTTTTTAATATTATTTCTTTGTTTTGTGCATTTGGTGTTTTGATTATTATGTGACAGGAGGACTGTCTTTTCTGATCTAGTCTATTTGGAGTTCTGTAGGCGTCTTGTATCTTCATGGGCATTTCTTTCTTTAGGTTAGGGAAGTTTTCTTCTATAATTTTGTTGAAGATATTTACTGCCTCTTTAAGTTGGGAGTCTTCACTCTATTCTATACCTATTATCCTTAGGTTTGGTCCTCTCATTGTGTCCTGGATTTCCTGGATGTTTTGAGTTAGGAGCTTTTTGCATTTTGCATATTCTTTGACAGTTGTGTCAATGTTTTTTATGCTATCTTCTGCACCTGAGATTCTCTCTTGTATCCCTTGTATTCTGTTGGTGATGCTTGCATCTATGACTCCTGATGTCTTTTCTGTTTTTTGTCTCTAGGGTAGTCTCCCTTTGTGATTTCTTTATTGTCTCTACTTCCATTTTTATGTCCTGGATGGTCTTGTTCAATTTCTTCCCCTGATTGGTTGTGTTTTCTTGCAATTCTTTAGGGGATTTTTGTGTTTTCTCTTTAAGGGCTTCTGCCTGTTTACTTGTGTCCTCCTGTATTTCTTTGAAGAAATTATTTATATCCTTCTTAAAGTCCTCTATCATCAACATGAGAAATGATTTTTAAATCTGAATCATGCTTTTCTGATGTCATGGGGTATTCAGGGCGTGCTATGTTTGGAGAATTAGGTTCTAATGATGACAAATAACCTTGGTTTCTGTTGCTTACATTCTTGTGCTTGCTTTTTGCCATCTAGTTATCTCTAGTGCTACCTGCATTCACTGTCTCTGACTGGAGTCTGTCTCTCTTGTTATCTTGGATGTGTCTGACCAAAAGGATGATCCTCACATTCTTTTAGCCTGTCTGGATATGAAATATGAATCTTTATTTTTTCAGTTGTTAGGGTATCATTGGACAGATTTAAAAATAGGATGGCTCTAAAATGTTCAGAACGAATGTATCATTTCTGAGTGCACATGAACTTTGTTTAACTAATGTGCTGTACAGTGTGGAGCTTCTGCTTCTGAATAGATGTAGGATCTGTTAACCCTGCTGTTCATATATTACTCATATTTGTAAGACTCTCTGTTGCTGCCTTTGCCACCTCAGTTCAATCTCTTTAAGCTTCTGGTTACATCAGTGACATTGTGTATCTTCTCCACTTTGACACTCAGATCCTAAGTATAATTTGCTGTGAGGCATTTTTCAAAATAGAAGTAGTTAAAGGTGATTTTAATGTGCTTCAGTGTAAGAAAAATCTAC
This sequence comes from Grammomys surdaster, assembly GCF_004785775.1. NCBI lineage: Eukaryota > Metazoa > Chordata > Mammalia > Rodentia > Muridae > Grammomys > Grammomys surdaster. The sequence goes on from NW_021604576.1 coordinate 19,406,210, forward strand.
GTTACTTTTAAGTCTGGAGTAACTTTGTCGTGTTTAAATTTCCTTTTTCTATTTGAAAATTATTTTCTAACAATGTCTGAGTTTTACTAATTTAAGTGCATTTTCTCTTGGCTCTCCTTGATTCTGATTGTTGACATGATCTTTTCCTTTCCAGGACTTCCTGGCCCAGTGCCAGAGCCTTTCATTTCTATTTTCATTGATACAGCTTTTTGACCCAAGAAGCCAAAAATCATTCATGAACAAACTGGTTTTTAAAAATTCATTATGAAGCAGCCGTCACCTTCCTGATGTATCTGTAGCTGCTTCCATTCACCAATTCACTCAGTAATTCCTTAGCTTTATAGTTATGTATAAATATACCATAGATGTAGAAATTAAAAGACTTTAGGCACTCTAATACACCCTGGCAATGTGTAGACTGGTGAGATGTGAAACGTTTCAGTGAAATTCTTTCACATTAGATCAACATGTCTCTTAGTTTGACTACATTGTAGTGAGTTTGTAGAATACTGAGGCTGTCTTAGTTATTTTTTATTTTACTGGAAAAGACACCATGATAAAAGCAACTTATAGAATATAGAGTTTATTTGGGCTTACAGTTTCAAAGTGTTAGAGTTCACAACCATCATTGTGGGGAGCATGGTGACAGGGAGACAGGCATGGCACTGGAACAGTAGCTGAGAGCTCCCATCTTGAGATATAAAAATGAGGCAGAGGCAGAGGCAGAGGCAGAGGCAGAGGCAGAGGCAGAGGCAGAGGCAGAGGCAGAGGCAGAGGCAGAGGCAGAGGCAGAGGCAGAGGCAGAGAAAATGGGAATGAAACTTCAAAGCCAACCCCCAGTGACATACTTCCTCCAACAAGGCCACATTTTTTCCAAATAGTCTTAACAACTGGGCACTAAGTATTCAAATATCTGAGCCTATGGGTACTATTCTCATTCAAACCATCACAGAAGCTAGACACAAAAGCCCAGAGCATCTTTAGTCTATAAATCCAAAGTGACTCAGAAGCAGTTATCAGGGATTTGGCTAATTAATAGCTCATGTATTACGGCAACAGTATAATCCCAGTGGTAGATCCTACCCTTTAGGAGTGTCATGATTTCTGGAGTACAGTGTCTGGGTTCCAAACTCAATTCTACTTCTTTGTGACCTTGACCGAATTACATCTCTTTACTTACAGTTTTTGTTTGTACCTGTCTGATACTGCAGTCATTAAGAAAATGTACATAGACAACAATATGAGTCAATCATTTGAAGTATAAAAATTGATTATTCATTCATTGGGGCTAGAGAGACGACTCAATATGTTTAAATGTTTACTGTGCAAGCATGAAGACCTGAGTTCAAATCCTATAATTCATGTATAAGCCAGAAATGGTAGCACATATCTGCAGTTTAGGTGCTTCTATGGCAGTCTGAAAGACAAGATGGGAGAACCTCTAGAATATTATGGGCCAACTAGCCCACACACAGAAGAAACACTCACTTAATGTGGAAGGTAAGAACTTGACACCCAAGGTTGTCTTCTGACATCCATACATACATTGTGGTATGAATGTACCTACATATCTACCTACCAACACACAGACACACACAGACACACACAGACACACACACAGACACACACAGACAGACACACACACGTGCATGCTCCAAATTATTCATGTCTTTCTTTTTATCTTCTTTTTCCAAATATCAGTGTCCTATGCTTAAAAGCTTTAAACCTTAATGATATCATCTTTTGTCCTGAGGCATCTCTTGGCTCTGTGGCAACCAATCCTTACCTTCTCTTGTTCTTCCACACATTGTCTGACTTTGAACAAACACTAAAGGGAATTAATCCCTAGACCTATGGAAACTTCTGCTTCTGAGATAAAGTTTTACAAAAGACATTTTCTTTTTTTTATTTTTTAAATTTTTATTGGATGTTCTATTTACATTTCCTATGTTGTCCCCTTACCCCATCCCCCACCCACCCAGGAACCCCCAATCCCCTCACCCCTCCTCCTTCTTCTCTGTGGATGTAACCTCTATCTACCCCCCCCCACTCCCACCTCCCCACCCTCAAAATTCCCACCCCCTGGGGCATCCAGCCTTCATGAGGTCAAGGTTCTCTTCTTCCACCTAGGCCCAGCAGGGCCCTCCACTCTTACATATTCAACTGAAGAGCTGGATCCCACCCTAAGTGCTCCCAGGCTGGTGGTTTAGACCCTGGGAGCTGTGGTTGGTTGGTTTTGTTGCTCTCCTCATGGTGCCGCAAATCCTTTCAGCTCTCCTTCAGTCTTCACTCTAACTCCTCTATTGAGAACCCCATGATCAGTTCAATGGCTAGTTGTGAGCATCTGCCTCTGAGTATGTCAGACTCTTGAAGATCTCTGAGGAGATATCCATATCAGGCTCTTATCAGTATGCACTTCCTGACTTCCACATCAGCATCTACCTTTGGTGATTGCACATGGGATAGATACTCAGGTGGAGTGGTCTTGAGATGGCCCCTCCTTCAGTTTCTGTAGAGAGCCGTGGAAAGCAGAGACATCTCTGGCAATCCGATGCTCTCACAAGTTCTGTAATTTACTGTCTTTGTGTAAGGGGAAAGCACGCGAAGTCACAAGCCCATCCCGGGGCATATAGAATTTTATGGGCAATTAACCAACCAGATATGTACACATCACTCCAGGGGGTATTTAACCAGGGACTTCTCGGGGCTCGGGGCCTTTTCTGCCAGACGGTTCCCATCAGCCGGCTTTTTCCCAGTGGGTCTTTCCTCTATAACATCGTAATAAAGATCTGCTGAAGAACTTTGGTGTCTGTGTTATCTCGTGGGCGAGAACACGCCACCCACATATTGGTGCAGAAATCCTGGGAAATTTGAAGGTACCTTGCGGAGAAGGACCTCCCAGCCGGAGTTAAACATAAAAGGAATCACTGCAGTGGAAAGCAGAATCAGCGAGGTATTTTTAATCCTGAATCTTTTCATATTTCCCCTAAGTCACAAGCTGCAGTAGAAGCGTTTGCTATCCTGGTACCGGCTTTAATTTTATTTCTATTGCTGTTATATTGCTTTCACCGGTACGCCTGTTAAAATCTTGCCGCTTGAGCCAGCCCCCCCCCTTCTAGCAGAAAGTTGGTTCGGTCCGCTTTCCAGCAGTGTTTTCAATCCGGTGCGATTTTTCTAAAACAAGAGAAACTTGGTTCCGCCTTTCCTTTAGCTGCCTTGAGCCGCGGGCTTCAGCGAGCGAGCAGAGCCTTAATCCCGCCCCCTGCTGCGCGCCACTTCAGGCAGCAGTTTTTACGAACAGACAGAGGCTCCGCACAATTAATTAGCCGCAAGTGAGCTACGGAGCGGAGTTTTTCTCGGAAAGTTAGATTCCCCCCTAAGATACAGCATGGGGTCCTCACAGTCAGTCGTGATGGGGCTCCAAACACTCCTGGCACAACACAAACTGAAAGTTTCTGCTCATACATTGGAAAACTTTGTCAAAGAAATCGACAGAGTGGCCCCTTGGTACGCTCGCACAGGAACGCTAACGCTTGCTTCCTGGGACAGGCTGGAACAGGATCTAGTTCGAGAACAGCAAAATGGAAAGTTGAGACCAGGCACACGCCCATTGTGGAAATTGATACGATCATGCTTGCAGGATCAGAAGTGTAGCTCGGCTATTGTGGCGAGTCAGGAAATACTGAAAGAGATTCAAGATAAAATATTGCCAGTAACTGGTTCTGGGAAGCGCTTTCAAGCTGAGGATGGCAGCTTGGGTAGACTGTCTACAGAGACTCCCCAGACACAGATCTGCGGGAGGGAAGGAGGAACCGGAGAGTTCCCGGGAGAGTCTTTTACGAAGAGAAAGCCTCTATATCCAGTAGAGGAATTGCAAAATCTGAAATTATATGAATTTGAATCGGGGAGGTCTGGTTCTTCCAAGCAGGAACCAGAGAAAGATGGAAAAATAGTCCGTTATGAGGCGGAAGGATATAAAGAAGTAGTCCTCTTTGAGGCGGAAGGTTTCCATTCACGTGGGCGGCTGCAGCCGTGGAGTAGAGAACAAAGGGAGGCGGGGATTAAAAAGCGCGCGCTTACAGCTCCCCCGCCCCCCTGGAATTCTCAGGCAGCACTCCCTGCTGCAATTTTGAGCGCACCACTGCCTTATGCAGACAAGCGCAGTGCAACTACCTTCCTTTCAGAGGAAGATAAAAAGAAAGATGTTTCAAGCCTTTCCAGTGTTTAAAGCTGCGAAAAGAAGTTGTGTTTACACATCGGTAGAATATACTTCTATTAAAGAACTTGCTGAGTTAGTTCAAAAGCATGGGTTTGATGCTAATTTTACAGCCATGAACTTTGAGAGATTTGCTGCTATGGCAATGGCTCTGAATGTTTGGCAAAATACAATAAAAGCTACTCTCCCCAATAAAAATTAATAGATACTGGGGCTGATGTAACAATTATTAGAAGACAAGAGTGCCTTTAACTTGGTGTTTGTCTGATCCCTCATTCAACTAAAAGGAGTTGCTTATTCAGTTAAACCAAAAACAAAGTTCAAATTTAAGATTTATGAAATTAATGAGACATTACAGCCTGTCTTGCCTACGTCAGTTACCATTCTAGTAAATACATAAAATTATTATAGATTTGAGAGATTGTTTTTATTGTTCCTTTACATCCTGGTAAAGGTGATGAGTTTAAATCCAATGAATTTATTAGTGATTCTTGAGAGCCCATGAAACAATATTTTTAAACAGGTTGCTTCAAAGAATGATTAATAGTCTTATATAAGAATTTGTTATTGCTTTAATACAGAAATTAAACATTTAAATCTCTCAGTGTATTTTATTCATTTTGTTAACTGATATCTCTAAAAAGAGTTTTTCTGTACGCCCTTGCTCTAATACAATGAGTTTCAAAATTTTAGAGTACTTGTTGCTCCAGAAAAATTCAAAGACAGTATCTTTATAATATTTAAAAATTCAGTTACATCTTAAACAGATTGTCACACAGAAAATTCCAATAAGAATGGATAATAGGGGCTAGAGAGATGGCTCAGCCGTTAAAGGCTAGGCTCACAACTACAAATATTTAGAGTTCAATTTCCAGCAACCCATGATGGCTCACAATCATTCGTAGTGAGATTTAGCGCTCTCTTCTAGCTTACAGGCGTACATACAAAAATTGGTTTACTTTTAATGATTCTTAAAAATCAAGTTAACAGATATTAATTGGCTAAAACCTCATCTTAAACTTACCATAAGAGGATTTAAACCTCTGTTCGATGTTTTTCAAGGGAGATACAAATCCTAATTCCCCTCGGCAGTTAACTGATAGGGATAGATAGCTTTGTAAAAGTATAGAATAAGCTGTTAGTCATTAAAAGATAAATTATCTAGACCATGATACATTGTTGGCTGTTTACATTATTGCTACTCATGTGCTCACAACAGACCTTGGCCAAAGAAACCATTAATGTGGATTCATCTATCTACAAATAAAGTTTGAACATCTTATTTTAAAACTATTACAGTATTAATACAAGATTGTAAGATAGAATCCTAAAAATATTTTAGATGAAATGCTAATTCTTTATTCCAAATAAAAATTAAGTTGGTTATTGGAAAATAATGATATTTGACCTATTACTTGGGAAAGTTTTTAGGCAAAATTGATAATCATTATCCATAAGACAAGTTGTTAACAGTTGTTCTCTATACATGCTTTTGTTTTTCCTATAAATTTACATACAGCCCATAGAAAAAATATTTACTATATTTACAGATGCCTCATCAATTTATTAGACAGTATATGTAATTAAATCACATGTTCATTTTCTTGAATTTTCCCCTGCTTCAACACAAATAATTAAATTATGTGCTGTAGACACTGTTTAAAATGCTGAAAATTCAAGCTTTCAATTGGTACACTCATAGCCAGTATATGGCTCATGGTTTGTAACTACTTAAAATTGTTGCCCTTTTAGATATTACTAATTCTCAAATTTTACAGTTAATTATAAAAATACAGCTTAATTTAAGAAACATGTACTGTTTCTTTATAAGACATTTAAGCATTCATTAGATTGCCTAGAACCCAAGACAATGCCAGAACAGATTTGTATACCAGTCAAATTATAGACCGTATAGAAACAATTGGCCATACAATCTTATTCTTTATATCATCAAAATAATAATAGCTTGAGACTATAATTTAATATTTCTAGAAAGTGTACAAGTAAAATAACAAAACTTCTTCTCAGTGTCCTCAATTTTCATAATGGTGTTAAGCCTTAAAGACTTACACATGATTAATCATGACAAATGGATGTTACTCATGTCCCATCTTTTGAGAGACTTCAATATTTACATGTTTCCATTGACACCTGTTCTGGAATCATTTTTGCCTCCCCGTTATCGGGAGAAAAGGCAGCACATGTTATCCAGCATTGCCTTGAGGCCTAGAATGCCTGGGGAAAGCCTAAAATTCTCAACTTATACTTCTCAGAAGTTTGGACAATTCTGTCGCCAAATAGAGGTGACCCACCTGACAGGTCTACCATACAATCCTCAAGGACAAGACATTATAGAACGGGATCATCGTACTCTTAAATATTATTTTTTAAAACAAAAAGGGGGAGTCGAGGAGGCTCTACCCTCAGTGCCACGGGTCACTGTTTCTATAGCACTCTTTGCTTTCAATTTTTTAATTTTGGACAGTCAGGGCCATTCGGCTGCTGACCATCATTGCTTAGAGCCTGATAGGCCAAAGGAGATGGTCAAGTGAAAGGACATCTTGACCGGACAATGAAAGGCCCGGATCCTATTTTAATAGGATCCAGGGGAGCGGTCTGTGTTTTTCCCACAGGAGGAAGACAATCCATTCTGGCTACCAGAGCGACTAACGCAGAGACTCGTGATGACTAAAGATGACACTCTGAAGAATTCATCTACAGATGCTTCCAGTCCTAATCTGGACCCTCCAGAATTGGGTTCCTAGTATATGGGGAGAACAATGATGGGCTGTATTATCTGCTTTTCCTAAACCTATACTTGTTAGACATGATGCCATGGTGTTTCCAAGATTTCTTACAACTAATAGAACCATGGGGCTACCTTATCTTCCCTATGATAAAACGCAGGCCCCCCTGGGAGAAAATCGTTCCTTGCCTGAACGGGGTTCTCTCTGTTTTCAGATTACTGAGACAGGAAACTGTATAACTCTCTCGAAGAGAACCTTGGGGTGGTTTTATGAAAAGAGAGACTGGGTTAAACTAACAACAAAAAGGAATGATAATGAAAAGGACAATAGTTATGTCAAAGAGTTCTCACAGTCCTTTTTACAACCAGCCATTTGGATAGATGGAACGTTTTTATCACCCAAACTTATTGACGGAGAGCGTCCTCGTCAACCTAAGGTCTCTCCTTTTTGTAGTCTAGAAGATGAGGGAGCTGTTCTGCCTTGGTCTGATTGTCAATCCAGAGTAACACGATGGGCAGATACCAATGAAACCTTTTCCTTTTCACCCAATATGTTGGGAGATCCTGGAGCTGGCGCAGTAATGAGAAAGGGTCCTTTTCTACAGAGCACTAGTATGAATCCTTTTCACAAATGGCTACTCTGTGGAGTTAATGACAGTTGTACCGACCTCAACTCGCTAGCCTTTCTCCAGGGTGGAGCAACAGGAAGAACATCCTTTACAGGAGTTATTAATGGAACTATGGTGAAACAGAGTTCAGATCTGATCCCTCAGTTGACAAATCCTATTCAGTTAATTACTGGAGTTAACAGGATCATTGTAAATCAAACAATATTTTCACCTACACCAGTGTGTGTTTTTCCACCTTTCTTGTTTATTCTCTCAAACTCCTCATTTGAAAAATGCACTAATGATTCATGCATGATGTCTCAGTGTTGGGCTGTTGGACAAGCTAAACGTGCCATGGTTGCCAGAGTGCCACGATGGGTTCCTGTCCCTGTTGAAACACCCTCTACTCTATCATTATTCAGACAAAAAAGAGACTTTGACATAACTACAGCCATAATAACAGCGATATCAGTCACTGCCATTGCAGCTACAGCTGCTGGGATTGCTATGACAACCAAAGTCCAAACAGCAGCAGCCTTAAATCAGCTGTCCGCTACAGTGACAGAGGCAGCCAACTTCCATACTTCTGCTAATGCTGAATTGAAAGGCGGATTGATGATTGTTAATCAGCACCTAGACTTGGTAGAAGAAAGAATAGATATCCTTTTTCAATTGGCACAACTGGGATGTGAGAGAAGTCTGGGAGCAATCTGTATTACTAGTGTTCAATATGAAAATTTTACTCGAACAGCTAATTTGTCTAGACAATTGTCTCGTTACCTAGCAGGAGAATGGTCAGAAGGATTTGATGAACTTCTCGAGAAGTTGCGAACAGCGGTGGCAGCCATCAACTCAACGCGTGTGGACTTTTCGCTGACTGAAGGACTCTCCACCTGGATCTCTTCAGCCTTCTCTTTCTTTGAAGAATGGGTGGGAGTAGGCATGTTTGGTACAACCCTGTGTTGTGGATTAGTGTTCATACTCTGGTTGGTTTGCAAGCTCAGAGCTCAACAGAAACGTGACAAAGTCGTGATTACCCAAGCACTTGCAGCCTTAGAACAAGGTTCATCTCCCGAAATCTGGCTGTCTATGCTAAAGAAATAGCCAACAAATAGATCCTCAGCTACTGCACCCCAAGGGCTCAGCCCATTGCATTGGGTCAGCGAGGAGTTTTAGTCTGACTGGTCCTTGTCTGTGTAGCTCTGGTACCTGAATATTGAGACAAACAGCCCTTGCACCCCTAGGAGGTGACTCCATTGCATAGGGATGGGTGTTTGCATCTCTCTCGGTTTCCCCTAGCCTTTACACCCAGAGGACTCGTTTCCATTGCACCTGGTAAGGTGGGAGAGACTGTATCAAACTATTAGTCCTTGATCGCTTATTCCCCCATAATGGAATTTGCTTGATCGGGCTTGAGTTTGAGTTATGATTGGTACCGTGCCAGACAGACCAAGGACAGCTCTATCTTTTGTCTCCAGGCCAGCTGTCATTGGTCCCAACGACGGGAATAGGTTGATGCCATATGCCAGACGTACACCATGTGGTGTGAGTTTACCCCATGACGGGCATTACGAGTGGCCACGACCTGGGTGCACATTCTTGCTGGCAAGAATGCCAGGTGTGGGTGCAACCCTCGTAGCCTAAGACAGGGAACTCACCATTTTTTGATGCTGGCTATGGAGAACATCAACTAGCCTAAGACACGGGAAATGGCCAGTGCCTGTGATTCTCATTTAAAACAAAAAGGGGGAGATGTAGAGAGCCGTGGAAAGCAGAGACATCTCTGGCAATCCGATGCTCTCACAAGTTCTGTAATTTACTGTCTTTGTGTAAGGGGAAAGCACGCGAAGTCACAAGCCCATCCCGGGGCATATAGAATTTTATGGGCAATTAACCAACCAGATATGTACACATCACTCCAGGGGGTATTTAACCAGGGACTTCTCGGGGCTCGGGGCCTTTTCCGCCAGCCGGTTCCCATCAGCCGGCTTTTTCCCAGTGGGTCTTTCCTCTATAACATCGTAATAAAGATCTGCTGAAGAACTTTGGTGTCTGTGTTATCTCGCGGGCGAGAACACGCCACCCACAAGTTTCTGTCCCTCACTTTGTCTCCATATTTCTTGTGTGTGTTTTTTTTAAAGAGACTCCAGGTGTGCTTATATTTTATATTAGAATATTCCATATCTTGCATTAGTTGTAATATTCTGGTTACAGGCTTTCTGGTTCTTCTTTTAATGAAAAGTTCAGTACCTCCATTTCTTTAGGATCACATTCAAAAGTTTCCAAATATGTGGCCCTTCTCTACAAATTAGTGACTTTGGTAAAGAGTGCCAATATTTTATGCCAAGTGTGGTTTTTTTGTTTGTTTTGTTTTTTGTTTTTTTCCTTATCCAAATGTAGAAATGTAAATGCACTCCACCTTCACTGAAGGAATCATTCTTTATTTTACATTGCTGTCCTTAGGATGGATAAAGAGTCGCTAAAAAGAACTGTATCCAAATGTGTCTCTCCCCATTCCTTTTAGCTGGCGACTATGCCTAGTTAAAGTAGCTTTGTTAATGACATTCTATAAACACAGTGTGTGGTGGCCTGGAAACCTCCTTTTCCTGATAACAAGATATCTATAGGGAATTTCTCCTCAAGCAATCTTACAAACAGACTGCATATGAAATTACCGCTAGACCAACCTCAGCCTCAAAGATGTTGTCTTTATCTAGAGCATTTGTGAGATTTTGATTAGGTCAGCAACTTGACCTTTCACCTTTTAAGGTGAGCAGTTCCAGAGAGTGGACCATTTAGAAAAGTTTGAATGTGGTCCTAAAGAAATGGGTGTCACCAAGTCATCTCTTATCAAGTTGTAAAACAGAACTGTCCTTCTGCCCTTGTGTGTCCTGGATTTATAGCAGCATAGGCAGGCTGATAGTTTGGGACACTTTAGAATGGATTGTCATTAAATGACGTCTTCAATATATAGTTGAGTATTACTTTGGAGGAGACTCAAAATAGAAAACCACAGGTTGTATTGTTCCAATTTGTGTGTCCAGCTAAAGAAAAAAGTCCCTGAGGTACATACTGACTCACCAATTCCTTGCTTTGAAGAACAGCAGGGCAAGGGCCGCCATCTACAGGATGGGTTCTTGGCAAAGCCAGTCTATGTGCATGGATGACTCTTGCTCCTGTTCTTTTTTGAGATCCTTTCTATGTCCTTTGGATGATTGTGGAGTTCTTTACTAGCTACAGCAGGAACATACTTTATTTCCCTGAGGGTAACAAAGAGGGGAAATCAAACATACTATAATTAGCTATTGATTTCTTTCTTAAGATTTTACCAAGATGTAATTTAAGGAACAAGTCTTTTAAACCTAAATTAGTCTCTGGGAAAAAAATTACACGAGAAACTGAAGGCTTAATGAATGTACCTGGAGCCAAGTATTTCAATGGCTCCATTCAGATCTGCCAGAGAGCTTTTTACTTCAAGAAGTAAGAGCCTAGTGCCATGATTCTCAAATGTTCTAGGAACTTGACAAGTATTCATGGACTCACACTATGCCTAAAAGTTTTATAGTTTTCCTTTTTTCTTTTACTATAGAAGAAACTAAAAGTCAGGAAGATTAACTGACTTGAAAAAAGATTTATTAACGATGAGTTACTCAAGACATAAAGCAGGCAGCCTCCATCAACCCCTAAGCTCCCACGTCTGCATCACCACATGGCTTTCTTACGTCCTTGTGAATCTCACAGGATGCCCGTGGTCCACTCCAGCTCCTCTTCCTTCACTCCTACATCCCTCTGTTCGGCTTTGTAACATTCTGTTTACTCTGAACCTTCTACTTAATGTCTATCTCACTTTTATGGATCTAAAACTGGCATCCTTCCTTCAAAACTCATCTCAAGTATTTCTATACAGCATTTGCTGATTAGCTTCTGCTCATGAAAGCCCAGTAGATGGGCTTAGCCACTTCACCATTTAAATTCTCATCACATCCTGATTTAGCTTCAGAAATTTTGTTCTCTAGAATAAAAGCCCCGTAAGTTCAGGAACTGGATAGGTCTTAACTGACTCTGTTATCTTCAGAATCTAGTGTGGATTCTCAGAGAGGACATTAGGAAATATTGCACGAACTCTCTTGTTCTCAGAATATTTATCATCACTATACAAAATAAAACAAGTAAATTCTTATCACACTAGAACATATATTCTTTAATGTTTTTTATGTTAGTTGCTGCTGTTTTCATTTCCAGAAATTCTATTTAATTCTTTAAAAATCTACATGACCTCAAATTCATCATGTTCAAGATTTGGATAGCCAATTTTCACTTGTTTTTATGCCTTGACTCTCCTTCATGGTGATTCATATCCCCATGTGGTTTGTAATTTTGTAATTTGTGAACTCATCTTCTGCAGGGCCCATTTTTCCTGGAGATCTTGATTTCTCTGGATGTGGAAGAAAAAAGGAGAAAGAAAGAAAGAAAGAAAGAAAGAAAGAAAGAAAGAAAGAAAGAAAGAAAGAAAGAAGGAAAGAAAGAAAGAAAGAAAGAAAAGATTTTTTTGAGTTGTCTCAAATGTGTTTTCACTACAGACTTTAAGATCTTTAATGGTACAAAACAGCTTTTCATGCAAATTTCATGATTTAAGTTTGTCATATTGTTTACTTAAATACACTCAGCTTCCATGCCTACATGTGGCATGGCACACATGTGGCTTAGAATTTATCATAACTAGCTCCCCCACTTGCTTCTGGGTTTTGGTGAACAGTAAGCCATTTTTTTTTCTTTTTCCTGAGTTGACCAGCAGCATTCTAATAGATGTCTTTCCCCAAATAAGATAGAATTTTAGTTGTGCACTGTGCAGAGTTAGTTCTCATTCTCCCAACTTCACAGAGACCCAAGGCTTACCTCTCTAACCCTGTGCTCCTAGGTGCTCAACACTCTTCAAATTAGGTTCAGATGTCATTTGGCAAATGCCATCAGCTCTGGGTTTGTTCTGGGTCTGATTTTTTTGAGTTGGCGCCCAGGCTTTCCCTTTTTGCTTCTGGACAAAAAGTGAAAGGCTTTCCCTTTTTGCTTCAGCTATCATTTTTGGATTTTGTTTGTGTAATAAAATATATAAGCTAAACTATATATAAGGAAGAAAAATGTCTTTCGCCTCATGGCTTGTAAAGGTTTCTACTCATGGTTGGTTCTGTTGCCTTGGATCTTTAGATATCATGGAGGAAGTGTGTGAGTGAAGGGCCTGTTCACCTCATTGTGATTAGGGAGCCAAAAGAGAAGGGTGGAAGTGAGGAGTCCCAATAGTGTACTCAAGCTTCAAAGACCTTTAGATTGGACTCCTTTTAAGATAAGGTCATACTATGTAGCTCTAGGCTGTCCTGGAATTTAGTGTTTGAAGTGGCTGGAGTCAAACTCACAGAGATCCATTTGTCTCCTAAGTGCTGAGATTAAAGATGTGCACTACCACACCTGGTAAGCAGGTTCTTAAACATTTCATCACCTGCTGGTAGCTCCACACACCGGAAAGCAAACCTTAGCACATGGGCCTTGGAGGAGCACTTCCAAACCAAACTTCAATTCCGGTACCAAGGAATTTGTAGAGAAACACTTTCTCTCATACCTGTGTCTGTAATGAAGTGAGGAACATCTCTGTCTTCTAAATCTGCCATGTTGCTGGAAGTCTTACTTAAGATTTTAAGAATACTTTTCTATGCCTTCTCATGTGATCCGTTTAACGATTTGCCTGAAGGCTCACCTGGAAGTTGTCCATGTAGCTGCAGTTTAGAGCTCTTACCTAAGTGCTGATTGATAATGTTCACCTGACTGTTTTAAAAACATGGCTCTTCTTATTTTATCCTCTAACTGTGCACATAAGGTAAAGGTAAACATCGGGCAGTAGGTTCTCAGAGTAAGACCACTGATTCACTCTTCTGTGGTTCTGGATCTAGGATATTCTCTTGTATCTTACATTGTTCCTCCAACCTCCACTGTTCACCCTCCATAAGTTGATTAATACGGTCATTTCTACCCAGCTTCCTTCTTTCTCTCAAATGAGCTTATCCCAAGCTTTTACTATCCATAAGAGTCATTTCCACTGTTTTGATAGCAGTGAAGACCTTCCTCTTCATTCACATCCCAATGCTTCCACTCCACCCTTTCCAATGTACTTATCTCCTTTATCCTGCTCACTAGAGGAGATTAGGAAGATAAATAACTTGGTCTACTTTGTGGCGCTCTAAAATTGTAACTTTAAGGGTTCTTTGGAGAGTCAGTCTTGTTGGATGATGTTTGCTGGGGCAAACATGTGAAGAAATGTTGTCCTGAAGTGGACACAGGTGAAAGGCTCGTGAAGGAATCTTTCACTGAAGCAGACATAGGAGAGATGTTCTGCTAAAGCAAACACATAAAAGGACATGTGATGAAGGATTCTTTGCTAACAATACGTATGTATTGGTCCACCTTGCATTCCATAGTTGAGCTCTATTTGTCAGGACTCCTCGGATTTGAGCTGGTTGGATGCACATGCTAAGGTAAGACCCGTGCTGAGGCAGGCACATGGAAGACACATGTTTGGAGGGTATAAATAGGACTCCACAGAGTGATGGAAATGGAGCTAGGCTTGCTTATAGAGCTAGCTGTGCAACTTGTGGGTCTCACATCATTGATGATTTTCACTTCCCTGAGAGAGGCACACCTGAGAACTTCTCCTGGTTTCCACTGTTCCCTCCTGCTGACTCAAGCCTAGGCTGAGGCCTGGTTCTCTCCTAGGTCATATCACCAGTGTTGCTAACTCAACTCTACTCAACTGGACTGCTGGTGTATCATTGAGATGTTTGCCAGTGGATCAAGCTACATCTGCCTGCTAAACTGTGTAGTGGGCAGCTGATTTCCAGATAACACAGTCAGGAGTTACTCCAGGGAACCTTTCTAAACAGGTCCTCTTTCCCAGTATCCTTTCGTTTTCACTACTTTGGTTGGTGGTAGGCTAAAAGGGAGGTTAAAGTGTTTAAGAACCATCATTAAAAATAAGTTTTAGAAAAGTTAAAGTTATGCCACTCAAACAGAATACCACAGTCTGGGTAATCTGTGAAGGACAGAAATCTATTTTCCCACTGTTGTAGGCTATGGGAAGCACCACCATCTGCTTGACCTGTTTTAAAGAGGAAGGACAAAAGAGAGCCACACTTTTAGTCCTCATGTGGCAGAAATGAAGAAGGTAGCAAACCTTCTCCTTTATGACCTATACACTTTCACAGATGTCTTTCCTCCAACATGGCTACAACATACAAGTTAGTTCATGGCAATAGGTTAAATTTAAATTGTAATAAAAGAACCCAAAGGTCTAATCCATGGGTCTACTCCCTTCATAAAATTACGCTTCTTTTCTATCTAAAAATATGTTTTGTCTATGATCTACATTTTTAGACCTCAGGGTAAAACTATCTACAAGTGTACTGTGCTTTCAAATTGATCTGAGTGCCATTATCAGAATCCACATGTAGAAGAGAATTATATTACTTGGTTTGAATCAACCTCTTCCAACACATTCAATCCTTCAAAGGCTATAGGAACCCTAAATAGAAGAGCTGAAAAGCAGAATCTGAGTTGGAAAGCAAACTGTTTTTCTTCTACTCATACACCATAAAAATCCAATGCTAAATGTGTGTATGTGGTGGTAGTTTTCCTTGCACACCAAGCAAGCCATCAGTCCCGTGGTGGAAACCATCTGGCTGTCCCTTAACTTAATTGGATTCTGGCATTATGTACTTGGAGATGATACGAGATCCTTCAGTTTGAGGATCCAGTCTCAAGACTGCCTGCACTCACTTTAGATATCAGCTGTTTACATGTATTTCTGATCCAATATCTATAAACTGAAGCTCCCACTAACCTCCTCTTGGGTTTAGCTAATTTTCATACACAGTACAAAACCCAGGGAAACACCAACTTTGCTGACTTTAAAGATTGTTACAGAGAAATACAGATGAAAAATACACAAGGTGAGGCATATGACAAAGAGTACAGAGCTTCCCTGCCCACTATGACTGTACTGTCTTCCATGTACGCCCTTGTGATAGCTGAAGATTGCTATATGGGTCCTCTTTTTTTTTTTAAATAGAAATCTCATTTCATGGGCATGATTTAAGCATGAGCAACCAGATGAAAACGAAAAAAGACAAAAGAAAATCATAATGTGTCCTAGACAGGGCAGGGAAATCCAGCAAGGGCTTTCTACATTTTTCTTGTCTTTACTAGCCTTACTGTGTAGTGTTCCTGCCTTTTAGGGATATGGCAGATCTTCTTCTAAAATAGAGGTCAGTCATCTACCGTCAGACAAGGGGAATTGAAAAGTGGTGTTATGATCAGCTAGGAGACAGCAGCTCAGAGAGATCAGTTTCTATGACCTGTTTAGAGGAAGAAAAGTCATTTTTCTATGACCTGCCTTGGGGAGGAGTGAGTCATTATGAACCATGGATGAAAACTAAAAAAACATAACACAGAATCCCAAATCAGCTCACAGAACTTTACCTTGTTCCCTTTAAAAACGTTCTCCTTGCTGAATTCCCTGGGCTCTTGGACTTGGTGTTCTTAAAAACTACCCTCTTTTCTTGATTAGGTAAATTTTCTTGGCTTTGGATATAAGCTCTGGAAATTTTCATCATCTTGTAGTTGCAAGTGAGACTAAGAAACGCACTGTTAGCTAGAACCTGAAGAGTCTCATCTTTAGCCTTCCAGGCATGAAGGGAGATCCAACAATTTCTCAGCACCCATGAGATATAGGTAGAACAGAGGTCACAAACCTACATACAAATCCTACATCAAAAACTGTATTTGCACATGAGGTTGAATGAATCCACCCCACACAACCAAAAGAGCTCATTCTAAAGCCAATCAGGAATAGCACTGGCTTCAGATGTGAATAATAGAAAAATGGAAAAATTTAAAATTTAAATTTAAAATGTTATACAAATGTATACAAATGTATACATTTAAAATGTATACAAAGGCCACCAGGGGCTCAGACACTCTCAGGCTTTAGCGAATCTTGTTGGTGGTAAGCTTTTGTCTCTTCTTGCTTAGGTCCCTGTCTATAAGGTGGAGACATTTGTTTTTCTGGGATTCTTTTTTTTTTAATAAGTAGTAGAAGACATTTGCATCAAAAATGGGACATTTAAAATGATCTCCTGGCTGAAGATGACACTTGTCCCAGTTGATTGCTAGGAAAAAAGGAGAATTGGCATGTATAGTCTAACGTCTGTAATGTATTTCATTATCTTCATAGAAAGCTGGGTTAAACAAACTCTCCTACTAGAGTATATTTCTGCTGTCCTTTTCTCCTTCTTGGCTTCCATGATGAAAAGAAAAGCTGTGATTCTAGGAAATGTGAAGACTAGAAATTATTCCTTTTAACCTACTTTTGTTTTGTTGTTGCTGTTGTTTTGTTGTTCTGTTCTGTTCTGTTTTGTTTTGCTTTGTTTTGTTTTGTTTAACCAAAGAACAGCATTCAGGAAATGTTGATTATACAATGAAATGATCTGGCTGTTGACAACTCAAATTGTTGAAGGAGCAGAGGTGACTCCGAGGGCTCTATACTGCATCATCATCTCGATTATGTTCTCCCATACATCTTGCAGACAGATGCTGTTATGGAAAGCAGCTTGGGACATAAAGGTTGTTTTCCTACTCCTTCAGCTTCCCTCGATAGAGCCGTTGCTTTCTGATAATTTGGATGCTTCCTTGGGGACTCTGTAGCTCTGGTCAGTAAGTATTGTCTGAGAGTCCGAGATGTGTGGGGAGAGAGCAAGGAGGCTACAGAGCATGACAATCTTGTCTAGCAGGAGGCCATTTATATGTCTACTGGGGGCAGTGAAGGACATTGTTGATGAATGTTAGTATGCCCGCTCCTGAAATCAATGCTTTCTTCGGGATATAATATTGCTTTATTCTGGGACTCTGCAGGATTTCTGTGGCATTGGGCTTTGTTTGAAAATGCAAACAATTCTCCAATGGCAAGCTTAGCTGTTCTAAAAAAAATAATCAATTAAAAACTCAAGTGCTTTGGATACTATGAAAGCAAGTCACAAATGTTTCTGGTTTGCATCTGAAACAAAGAAGAGAGAGTGAATGTTATTTTAGATCAAGGACAGCTGTCACCTAATGGGATTAATTCCTTCCACAAAGAAACTACAAGCAATGGAAAATGCCAAGGTCTAGCATTGTGCTAGCAGACAAAACCAAACTGCAACAGATTCTAAATATTTCAGTGTGCTTAGTTTTATTCTGTGGCTTTGTAGGTATGGCAAAGATGGAGAGAGGATTTTTGGAGTACTAGAGTCTGTAGTCCTAGAAATTCTGTTAGGATTTTTATTATTTGATCCCACTGACCTCCTGGAGAGGTTTTCCCCAAAGTCACGTGTTTTATTCTTCCTTGTGCATTGGCTGCACCAGCTCTATCTAGCAGCCCCATTGTCCATCCTCCAGCTTTATCAACATGAGAAAACAGTGTGTACTAAAGCACAGCCATTTTTCTGTAGCCTGTTCTGGAGGTGAAGTCAGAATCAGTCTTCCTGATGATTCTCCTCAGGCAATAAGGATGAATGTGTCAGCTTTGCTGAGAGAGTGACTCTGACTGGGTCCTGAGTGGAATGTTCTGCTCAAGGTTACTTCTGCCATGGTGTTGGAGAACACTCGCTCCAGCAGGAGCCACAGCTAGGGCTTCAGAAAGCAGTGCTTAGCCATACAACACAAGCTTTTGAGGTACTGGTGTCTACTGCATGCTCTGGATGTGCTGTGTGCATACAAACCCACTCAATCTTGT
The DNA here is from genome assembly GCF_004785775.1 of Grammomys surdaster. NCBI lineage: Eukaryota > Metazoa > Chordata > Mammalia > Rodentia > Muridae > Grammomys > Grammomys surdaster. Next base: position 19,424,590 of record NW_021604576.1, read on the forward strand.
GTATGAAATTTCAAGATTTAAAAAAAAATAACCATTAAACATTTTACAAGGTTGATAGAATTTGACTGAGGGAGCTGGAATGTTATAGGTTGAGAGCCCAATTATCTTGGGTTACCTCAGTCTCTTAACTATCCACTCACTGCCTACCTCAGTGTTTGACCTAATATCCTCATGAATATGCAAATGGGTCCCTGACTCTCACCACTCCAATGTCTATGAATGACATCAGAAAACATCTGAGGTCTATAGAACAGATTTCCCTGTTTTGCTTTAGCTTGCCTATCTGATGTTTCCACTGCTATGCTTTTAAGATGTCGTTGATGTAGCAGAACGCAAAGTAATAAAACTGATCATTTAAAGTGTTTATTAATAGACTTGCTCAGGAAACATCCAAAATACCCCAAAGCTAAATAGTATGCTAACCAGACTTGAGAGTGATGAGAAAATCTACTTTACTATCATGTAAATGTTTGTTTACCAGGAATCTCCGGCCATTAGGCCCATCCCCAAAGAACTCTAACTGGCCACTCAAGGAGCAGCACAAGGTCAAAACTAATGTTAAGTCCTAGGTTGCCATAAAGTCCCCAGTTCTCTTCTTGAGAAAAACATAATTCTGCCAGATGGGCAAGAAGACCCCAAGTAACAACGATATGAAAAGAAAAAAACACTAGCATACTTAAAAGAAGTCTGGTTATATCTTTGCATGTATATCATCTGCATAAGTGGCCAGGCTTGCAGTCTCCTGAAGTGGAAACTTAAGGATTGTATTGAAAGTTGGTTGGATGGTGTTTTGCTGGGGCAACCACCTGAAGGAACGTATACTTAAAATGGACAGAGGTGAGAAAGACTAAGGCAGACTCGTGAATGAATGTTTTAGTGAAGCAGACACAGGAGAGAGGATGTTCTGTTAAAGCAAGCACATGAAAGGACACATGATGAAGGATTCTTTGCTAGTGACTTGTATGTGTTGGTCTGCCTTACATTGTGTAGTTGAGCTGTACTTGTCGGGACTCCATAGAGGGAAACATATCAAAAAACTTCTGGTGGTATGCTACAGTTTGTTGTTGCTTCCAAGGATTCTGGCTGATTGGAAGCACATGCTGAAGTAAGACCCATGAGACGGCAAGGCACATGGAGGACCCGTGATGTTTGAAGGGTATAAATAAGACTCCACAGAGTAACAGAGACAGAGCTTGGCTTGCTGGTACAGGTAGGTGTGCAATGGTTGTGGGTCTTGCATCTTCGCTGATCTTTGCTTCCCCCAGAGAAACACAGCTGAGAACTTGGTGTCCCTCTGGGTCCTTCCTGCTGACTAAAGCTGAAGCTGAGGCCTGGTTATCTCTACTAGGTCATGTCACTGCTGTTGCTAACCTGACTCTACTGAACTGGACTGACTGCTGGTGTATCCATGAAGTGTTTGCAAGTGGGTTAAACTGCTGCTGCCTGGTATCCTGAGAACTGAACTGCTCATTTCCAGACAACACAGATGGGAGTTGCTCCAAAGAACTTTTCTAAACAGGTCCACTTCCCCCATATCCTTTCTTTTCCATTACCTCTGGTGGGTGGTGGGTTACAAGGGAGGTTAAAGCATTTAAGAACCATCATTAAAAATAGAATTTGAAAAAATTAAAATCACAGTCTCCCAATTTTGCTTTGTTTATATTGTCCGAATTGCAACGTGGGGCCAGGACTTAGAACGATTTAAGGATGACAGTGTATATAAAATGCATAAACCTAAAGTGTATGTAAGTTAACAAAATCTTCTATTCCAAGCTGGCTTTTCTTTATACATTAACCACAGATGACTGCTGTGGGAAAAAACCATGGTGCTGACGGGGGTTGTGGGGTGGAGGGGTGGGGGGCGGGAGGGGGTGTTTCCGTGCCCCGGGTCCCAATAACTCGAGAAAGTCCAGAGTTCTAAAGGCTGGAAGCTTTGGCAACAGCAGGCCCCAACGATACAAGAAGTCTGTGGGTTCCAAGAGTTTTATTGCCATGGTGTGGTAGTTGGATCTGGATGTGCACCCCGCCCCCAGTTCAAGCCAAGGGGGAGCTGACTTAAATAGGGAGGGGGAAGAGGGGCTGGGAAAAGGAATAACTTAATTTAGCTACGCCCCACCCCCCCTTTAGGTAACTCATGAATATGGAAATCTCTCGAGGCTGAAGCCTGTAGCCACTCCCTCTCTAACCAAACATGACTGTAAGGTGCAGATCAATGAAGATGTAGACCAAGTGTAGAAGCCTGGATTCTTGGGGCGTGGCCGAACACCTACTGTTTCTCCAATGGGAGTTGGGGTTCAAAGGCACATGCCCAGCCAAGAATCAAGACATCCTTCCACGGCCCGGCAAACTGCATGCTGTTTCAACAAAGAGACTTGACTTTTCCTCAGTCTTTGAGACTTTCCTCAGTTCACGGAGTGATTTCTCACTGGGAAGGCATATTATTTCTATGTCATCTTTATTTATGGTTCTCTTTGTCTGTCACTCTAAAAGCCTCATGAAAATGTTACTGCAATGGAATACAGTGTTTGGAGTACCCTAATTCTGTGTCCTGGTCCATGGACACTCATATTGGCTCCATAATCAACTATCTCTTATTGCTTTGGAAGTGAGAGCTGGATTTTTGCATTGACAGCCACATCTTCCTTTCCTTAGACAAGCAACTGAGACATCAATAAGTTTAGACACATGTCCAAAATTGTAATAAAATGGGATTTTGGGGTCCAATCAGTCTGCCCCAAGCTCATTACTCTATAAATTGTATTGAATACACTTTGGCTAATGTCATCAAGGCAGAACACAGAAACATTAAAAATAAAGATCGTAAATTGTTCTAGTATTTGAAAACATAGGCCAGGTCCTAGATTCTATAACAAACAGCAATGCTTGACAGAAAAAGACTATGACCTTGGCCTATAAGAGCAGATATACATCTGAACAAGCTGAGAGGCTTTATTGTTGTTGTTGTTGCTGTGGTGGTGGTGGTGGTGGTATATATGTGTGTATAAATGAGAAAGATGCAGTCTGTTTTTCCCCAGATTTATTTTTCTACAGCTTCAGCTTCTCCTTTATAATGGGGCTAAAACTGCATAAAATATATTTGATAGTGAAAGTATAAAATCCAAGTAAAATGCCCCAGCTTCTATTCTGAATGGCTACTCTAACTGTATGGAAGTTCACTGGGTTGTATACTCTTCGGGTCTGGATAATTTATTTGTGTGTGTGTGTGTGTGTGTGTGTGTGTTCCCTCAAATTAAAAAAAAATGAAGTTTAAAAGAAGATAAAAGGTCTTTTAAGTAACAAATGACTGTTGACATGTCAAACCACCTTATATTTGTTGGAAGCCCTTCTCCGTACTGTTTCTCCAGGTTATACAAACTTTCTTGCATATATACTTATAAGGAATGAGTATGTGCCTTTTCCTTGGAACCAATTATATTTATTTATTTTGCTTTTGTGAGTTTCTTCTTATCCTTTAACACTTTCCTAAGAATCATGTTTATTTACCCTGTGAGCTTATTTTTTGGTAGTTTTAGTCACTATTAGGCTAGGCTAAATATTTGAGCTCAGATTCATGTCCGGAGGTTCTTGGGTAGTAGCTTCAGTACCTCTGTCATTTACTTGATTAGAATAAATTATCTGAAGGTAGAAATGGGTAAGACTGGATCCACATGAGGAATCCTAAGAGAAGAAACATTGAGATTTAAGTCTGGGGAGAACAATGCATTTGGGTAAATGTCACCAAGAGGCCTAGGACACTTAAAAGAGATTTTCTTAACTGGAGTGGTGGCATTATGGTAGAAAGTCCTTACTGAGAGAGACCCAAACCCTTGATAATATCAGAAATACCCAGGGTCTGGTGACTCCTTTGGTGTCCGTTGTGTTCAGGGCTTATATATAAATCAGTGCTGTAACCAACTCTCAGAGTGTATTCCTTTTGTAGAAAAACTGACTTACATAACTTGTGAAGTGTATCTGTATCGTTGATAATATTTCTTCACAAGAGGAGCTACAACAACTTTTGCCACCCCTCTGAAGGTCCCAATGGCAAACAGAGGCACTCTGAGGGACCAGTGAGTTTATTGGGCTTCCTTACAAAGCATAGCTGATGAATTACTTACAAGGAGCTGCCAGAGATGGAGCCCCTCCCCTTGTCTTTTCCAGCTTAGACTCCAGCCTTTCTCTGATGCATGTGCCATTTTTAGGGAGAGTTGCATACACCAGGTTTTGTGACCTTCCCCATCCCTCCATGAGTGGACATTAACAGTCAAAAAGCCCAGCTGGGATAATCCTTTTGTAAGGGCAGACAGCTAAACACCCCAGGCCAATTGTTGTTTGGGTTTGAGGATAGTTACACATACTTGGTGTCAAATGAAAAGCTAAGACCCCTTATTTAAGGAATCATAACACCAGAGGCTGGAGCAATGCCTAGGTGGTTAAGAGCATTGCTACTCTTACAAAGAACCCAGGGTTGATTCTTAGCATCCACATGGTGGCTCCCAACTGTCTGGCAGTCCATTTTCAGGGGATCTGATCTGAGCAGGCATTCACATGGTGCACATACATATCTGAAGGTAAGCATTCATGCACATAAAAAGAAATAACTATTTTTTAAAAAAAGAAAAAAACTGGAATCATGGCAACAGAGTATTAAATCAAGCTTCAAGCCTTTATAAACAGAGCCCATGAGCCTGCAGAGGCCATGTTCCTGTAAGCCCTGCCCTGCTGGAAGTCTTCATAAAAAACAAAGTCTATTTCTGCTGGAGAGCTGGCTATTTTACAATTGATAATTGGGTTCTGCCTGTGGGTCAATAAAAGAGAAGACCTGTGATGTGCTAGAGATTCTGTTGGAGAACTTGAGTTAAAATATGAATTTTACAAGCAGCTGCCAAAGCATGCCAAAAAGCATATAATGAAGTTGTATGAGCAGTTAATAATCTCTGAGCAGCAGCAGCTATCATTTCTGTCTGTGTGTATGCTTACAGATAACTTCATGCTGAAAAAGATCTCCCTTGAGGTCACCGAGTTAAATTTAAAGGTAGGAGAGGAAGAAACTGACTAGCATAATTTTAAGGGATTAGATGAGAATCAGGAGGGAGTTGCTTGAGACATGAGGAATCGGGGGCAGCATGAGTCGGTCTCATCCGATGTGGGTCATATTCCTACAGCTCGTAGGAAACCATGAAAACAGAAAGGGATAGGCCAGGTAAAACTTATGATAGACTAAGGAATAAAAACAAACATGAAAATTCTAAAGATGTAATTTGGAGGAAAATGATTGGCTGGTGGAGTCTGTGGGTGCTGAGGAGTGGGGCCATGAGAACCATGATCCATAAACCTGGAAGGTTCTCAATTAGTAGCTTATGAAAAAATGGAATTTCTTCCTCATTAGTTGATATTATGTAAAGCAAATTATATCGACAAGTAAATAGTAAAGACCTGAACGTTTTGTATAGCAAAGGATACAACTGTACTATTGAACACAGCACTTTCTATCAGTTGCTATTGTGAAGTACAGAGAGACTCCTGGATGAAGAATGTTATAGAACCACCCATTATTGAAATTCTGATTGCAGGTCAGATGATCACAAATGAAGAAGACATAAATTCTATACAGGAATGTGTGCATGAGATAGCCACTATTCATATTTATTAATATGAGAAAAAATGATTGTTTCTTGGTTCAAAAGAGTATGCAGGTCGCCTCTGGGAGAATAACAAATGTACCCATGAGTTCTGTATAATGTATTTTTTTTTTTTACATTTCAATTTTTTTCTTTAAAAGGAGTGAGTTGTGTACAGGGGGTTAAATGCTTTATAGACAAGAAAAAAACTGCGCTAGAACCAACTTATTCATCATCATCATCTTCTTCTTCATCTTCATCTTCCTCTTCTTCCTCCTCTTCCTCATCTTCTTCATCTTCCTCATCATCTTCCTCTTCCTTCTTTTTCTTGCTCTTTTCAGCCTTGACTACCCCCTTTTTTGCTGCATCAGGTTTTCCTTTAGCTCTGTAGGCAGCAATATCCTTCTCATACTTCTCCTTCAGCTTGGCAGCCTTCTTCTCGTAGGGCTGCTTGTCATCCGCTGCAGTGTTGTTCCACATCTCTCCTAGCTTCTTTGCAACATCACCAATGGATAAGCCAGGATGTTCGCCTTTGATTTTTGGGCGGTACTCAGAACAGAACAAGAAGAAGGCCGAAGGAGGCCTCTTGGGTGCATTGGGGTCCTTGAACTTCTTTTTGGTCTCCCCTTTGGGAGGGATGTAGGTTTTCATTTCTCTTTCATAACGAGCCTTGTCAGCCTTTGCCATATCTTCAAATTTCCCCTTTTCTTTAGCAGACATAGTCTTCCACCTCTCTGAGCACTTCTTGGAGAACTCTGAGAAGTTGACAGAAGCATCTGGGTGCTTCTTCTTGTGTTCCTCCCGGCAGGTTTGCACAAAGAATGCATATGAGGACATTTTGCCTCTCGGCTTCTTAGGATCTCCTTTGCCCATGTTTAGTTGATTTTCCTCCGCGAGGCACAGAGTCGCCTAGTGCCCGTCCGGCTCTCGCTTGCCCCGGCGCTGTCTCTATGGAGCTCAATGTACTGCCTGTATAATGTATTTTTATGGCTGCTATTATGGGACCAGTCAGGGCCAATGAAGGTCAGAGGACTGGCTAACAGCTGTTCTTCATGTTGGAATTCTGTCTGCCTCTTGCTGGCAACCTGAGCGGAAGTGGTCGGAATTCTAATCAATGTACCAGAAGGACATGGAATCTGCTTAGTGTCCCTGGGCTGCTGGTCACTAGGGAAGGCTCTATAGAGGGAAACATCTATAGATTCTTGAAATCTGGACTTTGAAAGACCCTGGAAAGAAACCATAGCCACTCCAGAAGGGGACATGTGCATGAGGAAAATTTGCCTCTTTAGAAATGGATATTTACGTAATATTCTGACCCCTTTCTCCCGACCTGGGTATGAATGTGTGTGTGTGTGTGTGTGTGTGTGTGTGTGTGTGTGTGTGTGTGTGAGAGAGAGAGAGAGAGAGAGACAGAGAGAGAGAGACAGAGACAGACAGAGACAGACAGAGACAGAGACAGACAGAGACAGAGACCAAGACTGAGAAGAAACAAAGAGAGACAGAGACAGAGAATAAAGTATGAGTGTGTTTGTGTGTTTGGGGGAGTACGTGTGTGCATGCTTGTGTGTGTGTGTGTCTATGAGAAAGAATGTTTGTGTGGGGAAGAGAGGAAGAATAATGTGTGAGTGTGTGTGCATAAGTGTTTGCAGGTGGGAGAGTAAGAGAGTGTGTGTCTGTGAGAGAGAATGTGTGTGTGTTTGGGTGTGAGTGTTCAATGTGAGCAGTAGGCTTTGGATAGGAACTACTCTAACTACCTTCCTTGGGAATTTGGCCTAAGAAAAACAAAATTTGGCATATTCATTTCATTAAAAAAAAAGAAGCAAAGAAATGAGCTCCTGACACTGAATATGGATAAGAAAACAAGCTGGCATTTGGAGAGCGAGGATTTTGACAACTGTCAGAGGCTCAGATAAGAAACAGATAATCTGGCTTTACGAAAGGATTACACCAACTGCTGCAGGGGTCCAGGGTTACATATGTTAGCTCACATGTTGCTCCTTAACCTTCACATTTGAGTCAAAAACTCATTTCTGGCTAAGCCCTGCTCATTTCTGCCTCGGGATATGTAGTTGTGATAGAGAACGGTTTCACTTTGGGTTCACACTGACGGAAACATAATCCACCACATGTGGTAGCAGTTGCAGGTAGCACGCTTGCAAGGGATTATTTTTAGGCTTGGCATCTTTGTACAGTGGGCTGGCCTTTAGGTGCCCTCTAGGATGGATAAAGAATAAAAACAAAAGCTAGAAATTTATCCCTGCTGCGGGCTGATCCTCAAACTAAAAATGTAGGAGGAGACCATAACAAAATGGAGTCTGTAGAGAAATCAGGTAACCAATATGAAAAGTGCTGGCAAGGCAGCTAATGGTGTAGACTGGCGGCAAAACATGGTTACCTTCCACATCCCGTTGCTCTGGGACTTCCGTTTCCATGTTCCTTAGAGGAATGGGGGAAAAAATACTGCAGAGCGTGAGAAAAGCAAAGAGTAAAAGACAAATCAGAAATTAAAATATGGCTGACACTCAGTTTGTTCATTATATAGCCAAGGAAAGCACATAGCTGAGGAGATGAAATCACTGGGTGAATGTTCATTTTCCTCCAAAATTCAATTGGCCTTTAATGATTGACCAATGGATGATCGAGTGATTGATGGATTAGAAAGCAGATTAGTTTCTTTGAAACTAGGAGCAGCCTCGAGCTAGTGATGTTCAGGCTAGCACCGAACGCAGAGAGCTCCTCTTGCATCTGCTGCTGAGTACTGGGCTTACTCGAGTACAGCATCATAAAGTTTTATAAAATACTGGAAAAGAAGTCCTAATTAGATTTTGCCCAAATTTGCTGAGTTTGCACAAATTTTATTTTCTGAGAGGAGCCTTCTTCTCTCCTCTATTCCATTTTCTCTCCCTCTGACAGGTCACTCCTCAAAGGCCTGTGTATTAAGGCTTAGTTTCTAGTTTGGCTCTGTTAGAAGATGATGGAAGTATTAAGAAACAAATGAGAGGTTTTCTGGTCAGTGAGGCAGTTCCTAGCCCTTTCTTCTGCCTTCACGTCCACATTTTACCAATGGGATGAGTGGGTTTGCTCTACACATACTTACACCTTGGTGTGCTGTATTCCACAGGCCCAAGGTAAATGGAACACACACACCACACACACCACACACCACACACCTCACACAAACACACACACATATACACATACCACACACACGTACACATGAACACACACCACACACCTCACACAAACGCACACACACAAACACACACATATACACACACAACACACACACCTCACACATACACAAACACACACATACTACACGCACACATACCTCACACAAATTATATATATATATTACTATAAATAAATATATAACAGTTGGGAACACAGCACAAAGGTCTTGCACATGGGATTGTCCTCTCAAAGGAATGGACAAAAAAATAAGTATTTCTATCAAGAAACCTGGGAATTGAAGGTTTGAAGTTGGTTAACAGCTGGGTGATCTGTATTATCTGTTGGGTCAGGCCATGCAAAGCTCCCACAACCAGGAATGGAGATGGCTAGTAATCTAATGACCTTTACATTATCTGTACATCCAGGGGCTTCCCCAATAGATACACAAATATATGTCTTAAATTTATTTAAGTATATAAATCTTTGTGGGAGATTGGGGAAATATATAATATGCATTTAATATTAATATATTATATAATATATTAATATAATTATTAATATACTTATACAATGTAATTAATCTTAATTATTAATAATTAAAATATATCATTATAAAATATAATTATAATCATAAAATATAATTGATTTAAAATGCTAATATTAATGTAACTAATATATTTAATACTTATATTATCATGTAGTATATTATGTAATTAATATCTATATAATTAATAATAGTAATAATTAATAATTGGCATCTTTACTTAGAGAGAAATAACCCAGACACCAAATGGACATCTATTACTTCACTTTGTGTCAAGGCCTCAAGTTATCACAAAGATTTCTGGAATATGAAATGTTCATTTTCAAATGTTTGTGTCATTTATATTTATCCAATTTATTCATTTTGATCAATAAATTTGAATTGCTTGTGGTAAACAACAAGATATTTGACATAGGATAAGGTATTTGAATGTAGTCTAAAGATCTTGAGAAAGCAATTAGAGACTAGATATAGGATATTCTGAAAATAAGGAACTCTGGCATGAATGCCAAAGGAAAGACTAGAATAGTACTTTAGGACAGAAAATACAGATTCAAATCTTGGTCTTTCAACCTGATACTTGTGTTTCTTTTGGCCAATGGCTTGCTCACTCCATTGTGTCTACCTTGAAGAAGTTGTTCTTAGGACTGGAAGGAAGAACCCCTAAGATGCAGTTGCAACTCAGTAAGTAATTTCAGCTGCGGAGAAATCAGCTTAAGAAATGATGATAGGTATCTCTGCTGGATAGTAAAAATGAATTTCATATAGAAGGTATGCTGGTTTGATTCTTAGACATCACTGCTTCAATTTTAGTATGTTGCTGCTGTTAAAAAAAATCCCATGACCAAAGAAAGGAAAAAGATTTATTTAGCTTTTACTTCTAGGTATAAGTAGTAGGTATATGTATCACTGAGAGGCCATGGCAGGAACACAAGCAGAAACTTGAAGCAGAAACTATGAAGGACCATGGCTTGCTGGCTCAGTCACATGTTTATGTATAGCTGGCTTCCTTGTACAGCCCAAGACTACCTGCCCAGGAAATTGTGCAATCCACAGTGGCCTGGGCCCTCCTGTACCAATTAGCAATCAAGACAGTCTTCCACAGACACAACCACAGGCCAATCTGCTCCAGGCAATTCTTCAATTAACACCTCTCTTCCTAGATGAATCTAGGCTGTGTTAAGGTTGTCAGTTAAAGTTAACTAGGCCAATCCCCTAAAGACCAATGTGATAATAGTTTGGGCACCAGTCTATGGCACTACAGGGAGGTGGTGTGTCCTGTGGAAGGAAGTTAGGCCATTGCAGAGCATGCTCTTCTTAATGGGAATATTCGGCCCCTACTCCGACCCCAGCTGCCATGCTGAGAAACAGTTTTCACTGCCTTATCTTATGCTTAAGTTGAAATGCTACGCTTCTCCCCTAAGCCCCAAAGCAATTGCAGTCACATGATCATAGACTAAAATTTCTGAAACCATGCACTAAATAAACAGCTCTGAGTTACAAACTGATTGTTTCAGGTATTTATCCGAGAAGCAGAGAGTTGACAGAGGAGGAGAAAAATACGATGCCTACAGCAGCATTGTTAAAATCTGATTGGAGAGGCTGAGAACTCAAGCTAGAATGCTTTTAAATAATTTACCAGTTGTAACATTTCTAAATGACTAAAACAGCAAAATCCCCTTGGTGCTCGCATTCATATATGCCTGGCATTTCTTCAACTTCCTATAGAAGGGCAGGATGTAGCCAAGCAAACCTAAAGAAGAAGAGGAGTTTCTAGATCTGTGGTCTCTAAGGCACAGAATGAGAGAGAATTGAGCCTTAGTCATGATGAGACAGGGAGCTGAATCTCTGTGCTGTGCTTTGACTTTCACTAAAGCATCTAGCTTGTCTGTGAACCTTAAGGAACCTAGGAGACAATGAGTCACCACAGCCTATTTAGTATGCACAGGAAACTTGGAACACAATCAATTCAGCAGTGGAGACTGGCCAGTTACCTGGAGAATTGGGAAGTGAGACTGTTTCTTATTCAAATGGCAGCTGATGCTATTCTCCAGAAGCTAGGTGCAGGCAAGGAGAGAGGCAATTAAATTTTTCTATGCCCTCTGGAGATCTCAGCAAAGCCTTTGGCTAATGTATTCCTATAATTTGCTGAGATGATTGTTAATGTTTCATTTATAACTGACCATATACATCATAGCTCCCAGAGATGGCATTGCCTAGAACTCACATATATGCACAGGCAGAAGGACCTGCAGCAGATTGCATGTGCACACACAGTCCATGCACACTGCATACCATAGGTATACCAATACTCTGACTTTGCAAGACTGGAGAGGCATGCCGAGCACACAGAATAAAAGCAAAAAGGAACTCTCCTTCCTTTTCCACATCTTTGCCACTAGAGTGGTTTCCCTATCCTCAGTTAGCTCAGGGTAGTAGCTCAGTGAGATGTGGAAATGTCTAGGTTTTCTTTCTTGACTTATTGCTCGGTATAAGGCTGGTGCCTGATCTGGATGACTGGTTTACATATTCTAATACAAAAATTATGGAGAGAGAAGTTCAGCCAACATCACCCACCGTGTTTTTTGTTGCTTAGTAACAGTGCTGCTTTTGTCCTGGGACGTACATTCAGGCTTGTACCTACACTATCTCAACTGAGGGCAGTATGTCTAGTCAGGGAAAACCAGCTCATGTCCTGGGTCCCTAGTGAACTCAAGAAGGTCTGGCGCCTTCACACAACCTGCCCCATCACTTTGGCATCTTTCTGTTCTGTGAAGTCAGCAGACATGCTTGACTCTGTGGTTTCCTGCCTGAAGCTCTCCTTGCCTGGCCTCCTTCAATCTGCTCAGACTTTACCTCCTCATGTCAACCTGACCATTTTATTTGCTATAAACTGCCTGGTCTCTGCTGATACTTGTAACCTTCACCTAGTCTGTACCTTTTTTTTTCCCAAAACTATCATCTAATTTACTGTGTAAGCTAATTGTTTGTTTGTTGTCTTTGTTGGTTGTCTCTTTGTAAATCCCATTAGAGCAGAAGTCTTTTTTATTGGATGATGTATCCAGTGTATAGGTAGTCTGTGGTACGTAATAGGTATTCAATAAATATTACCAAAATAAATCAAGCTACCTAACTTTGTGTCAGGCATGTTTCAAAGAACATGGCACTGATTTAAATGTTCCAGTGCCCAACACATTGTACTATTATTATGATTTTCCAGTTGAAATTAAGGCAGAGGTTAACATCACAGATCAAGAGAATGTAACTACTAAGAAGTGGACCCAGAATGAAAATCTTCACTTTGTGACTCTATACCATATTTCCTCTTATGTGGCTCCAATGGGAGCCCAAGACTAAAGGGAGAACATTCTTTTAAAAGGGAAAGAGTATTTTCTTGTTTACTCTATTGCAGAATAATCTAGATACTCTCAGGTCTTACTACTAACAAAGTGATTTTAGGAACGCTTTCAGAGGCTGAAGCTCTGATGAAGGATGAATATGCTAATAACTGTAACTAGAAATTCCATTTACTGAGCATATTAGTGAGTCTCTAGGTTCAACAGGTATTAAAATATGCTAATGTGGTTACTGAAGAAATTGTTGACCCCAAAGCATTCAATTTGGAGAGGCAAACCTATTATCTCAACCCAAAGTTATTTGCAATTGCCCTGGTTGCTTTTTGATATGTTGATGGCTTAAAATGCAAACCATTCATTTATTAATTTCAGCTTGTTAAATCTGAAAATAAAATGGCATATTATTTTTAATTGTATGAATTAAAATGAGAGTCACATACATAACATGAGTAGCACTGTATGTTTCTAATTAGGCAAGTGTCTAGAAAAAAGCTACTAATATTAACATAAAGCACATCAACAAATAAGAGAACATTGTGGGTTTAAGCTTCATTTAATATTACAAAACAGTAGATGTGTTCACAGACATAGTCATGTAGTGTCATTTAGTAACATGTAAGAGATAGAAAATCCAGATAGCCATTTATTATTTTACTCAGATTATACAACAATATATTTAATTTTCCTCATATACTTTACACTCTGAACTACATTTTAGTGTCCTTTCAAAAATATAGCACTAACACTACCAAAAAAAAATTCACTATGTTAAAAGTGGATCCCTAAATCATGTTTCTCCCTCAAGACAGCTTTGCAGAGGTTTACTCATGCTGTAATGTTTAATGGCAGTCCATTTAGTTTTGTTAGCACCTTTATGAATATGTCATTATTCATTTATTGTATTATGGCTGATAGACATGTAGTTACTTTTAACATTGAGCATTATAATGTAGTCCTGTAGATATTTGTATGTATATTGTTTGGCATATGTTTGTTTGCATTTTACTGCATATATACTCAGGAGTTAAATTTTCTAGGTCATAGTAATAATTATGATTTGCTTTAGTTGATGATAACTATGCATCAGAAGCAACCCTTGAGTCGAACAAACACTGAGCCATTTATTTAGGTAGTTATTTCAGGGCAGTGGCCATGGAGATAGAGACTAGGAAATGATGCGATGCTTTAAAGTGCCTTGTCAAAAACTGTCACTGTGCTAACTGGAGCTTAACGGAATATGCCTGAGTTAGCCAATCAAGGGACCATTCAGGTATTTTTCTACTAAATCCGACTAAATCTAAATCTACTAAATCTAATTTCTTAGAGAGTACCTTAGTTCAACACAAATTGAGGGAATGGGGAGGGAAGACATTAAGTCTCGGCCTTTCTATCTTGCCTGTGTGCCAAGAGCTCCACTACTGACCGAGCTAAACATACTTAGTTAAAGGCATAGCAGCAAGGAGAACAGGTCAAAGTCAAATGCCCAGAAGATAATAGCCAACTGCATCAGCTGTGATAGCTGAGATCAAGAAACAAAGAAATAAAAATCCTTCCATTGCAAAAGTAGGAGATAACTCAAAGCTAAGACAGTGACTAGGAGGTTAAACCTCTGCCCACATGTATCTGAGATTAGACATAGGTTCCAGGAGCTGAGAATCAAAGATGGACTCAGCCCCTGTGAGGATGAAAATGAATCCCCAAATAAAACAAGGTTTACAAACCTTAATCCACCAGTGTGGGGCAGGAAGATTAAATAGGGGAAAACACAGCTTGATGTCTGTCCAGGAGAGCAAGGAAGGGAGTGGGAAACCCATAACCTGTCAACGGTACTAGCCTGTGCCTCTATGTAAATGTGAGGCTGGATCAATACTCTAACTCAAAGCATTAGCATCAGAATTTGGTACAAGATCAATAATACTTCTTGGGTCCCCGATAGAAGTGAGTCTGAAACACTCTCATGTTACTGAGCAGACTCCTATTACTGGCATCTGAAACTCAATCCCAGCAGCAAACGTTGGAAGTACAGGACATAGGCCGAGTGATCTCAGCTGAGGGGTGGAATGTTGGGAGCGTTCCCTATGAGCTCCCAGCAGTCACCAGCAGAGGCAAAATGCTAGGTCACATTAATTCCTAAGTTTTTCTGTCTTTTCCCACCCCACACCCCATACAGATAAAACAAGGTGTGGCACTTCATATGAGCCCTCAAACAGGGAGCTGTGGGAGCTCTCTGCAGAAACTGACAGGTCTGAGTGTAATGGAGTAGGGGCTGCTGAGCAGGCACAAGCAAGGCTCCGGGTCTGTCTCATACACTACTGAATATTTTGCTTTCCAAACAAGCTGGGTCATTTCCCCTCACTTCATATTTTTTCCAACAACTAGTGTACTCCCCATCTTTTGTTTAAGATATGCTAGTAAGTGGTAGTGAGCCATATACTATTGTGCCTTCATTCTGTGGTTTCCTGTTGATGACTATAAAGAATAGGAACTTCTCATATATGGATTGGTCATTGAACGGTTATTATTATGAAGGGGAAATTAAGTCACTACTTGTCTTGTTGAGTTGAAAGTATTCTCTGTTTTCAGGACATGATGTTCCTCAGCCATGTCAGTCAAACATCTTCACCTTAGTGGCTTTTCCTTTTACAGTCTTAATGATATCTTTTGATAAAAAGATGGTCAATTATTTCCTCTGTGATTGGAAGATTTTTGTTTAAAAAAACTATCTGCTTATTCAAAACATGAATAGCATTTGGAAATTTAGCTCAATGGCAGAGTGCTTGAATTATTCTTCAACTTCTCTTTCCTCCAAAAGCATGAGTCTTAGATACATCTTAGATACTGTAATAACTTCAAAATTAATTTTAAAAAATTATCCAGCTTTTCTACTTGTTCTTGTTAGAGAATCGATCTGCTTTGAGCTGACTCCTTCTGTCTCGGTGGTATTTTGCACAGCACAATTTGCTAACAGATATTTTAGTTAGCCCTGGCATACACTTTCAGTATGATTGCTAAGTCCCTCATGCTAACATTGGACATTCTGATCCTGATATGTCTTCTAAGCCATAAAAAATTCAAGGGATAACTTTAGTGTTGCACATATTTGATCAGATTTTACTCGTTTCATAGATAATCTTTGAATAGTATTTTATGAGAATTAGCTTTCAAATATTCCTGTGGGCTTCTCTCTCACCCACCTTAGGTGGTGGTGCATGAGGAAGCACTTCTCTTGTGTGTCCACGTGAGTAGTCTCAGAGAAGAAAGTTCTTGTTTTTTCTCCATGCACTCCAAAACATCTATGATGAAAGGGGACATTTTCCAGCTGGCCAAGCCAATACTTATGGTAGGCTATCCAGTTTCTACCTAAAAATATCTGCTAACAAGATGCCTGGAGTCTAAAGCATATGAATCACCTAATCTTGAATTACTTGCCTTTGAGCTCTTATACAAAACTCATTTAAGCCCAAGATTAGAAGGAATTGTGTGGGGATATACTAATTGCTTATTTCTAGTCGCATAATATAATTATTATAAACACACATACAAACACACACATTTCACATCGTCCCCAAATCAACTAAATTAGCGAGACTTATGATCAAACAGGTATCTTAAATGCCTTTCGATAAGTGTAAAACTGCATTTTGGTAGTATATTAGTTTTACTCCCAGAGAAATATCTTTACACAGAAATCATCTAATGATATCTTTTGCCATCTTTTATTAAATATGAATTTAAGAGTATAAATATGAGCAGCCGCTTATATCATCTATAAGTTAAGGCAATATTGTTTATAATATGGTTCACTATCCCTGATTCAGAGGACAATTTGTAGTCACATGAACCCCTCACATGGCTTCCCCTACCACTGTTATACAAGTGGTACTGTTGTCTGCTTTGTCCAGATCTTTCTCCTGAGCCAATGGCACAACTCTGCCTAATTATGTCACAAATAATTCAAGCCTAACATGCAAAATTGATGATTCTCATTAATATCTGTTAATTATGTTATCAGGAAAATCGATATTCCTTCTTTGAGTTCATAGTCTCATTAATTAAAAAAATTAAAAAATGGACTCTGAAGGAATGTTGAGAATCATCTTATTAGACGTCGGATAAAAACAACGGAGAAGGCAACCTGTAAATCTTGGTAGCTGCTAGGAGGAAGGAGATCCAGATGGAAGCCATGCCTGCTGAGTTAGGGACCAACAAAGCTTAGTCCCACAGTAGAGGTTAGCAAGGAGCTGCATATCCAGAGGGGAAGATATCTTGAGAGAAAGATCGAGAAAGCCTAGAGTGTAACCTAGGCTTTTTACCACCATGAAAAGCCAGGGGCCAGTTCCAAAGCTCCGTACTGGAAGGGACTGGAATTTCAGGCAGACCTCCACCTGTGGCAGGTACTCACTCAGGAGAAGAGGGACATCATAAAAAGCAGGAGCTCCCTTTTGGGATGTCTCGCATCTGGTCAGGACAAAAACAGACATTTCCAGCTTCTGATCAAGAACAGCTCTTCGCTTTTCGGGCCTCAGCACCTAAAATTGGCTTAGCACCCCTATCACCTGTTCCCATCGGTTACCTCCCTCCCGTTGAGTCACTCAGCAAAAGACAGCTACAATAATTTCAGGGAGAAGCTTGGATCAGCGGCGCTCTCCATACTTCCTCCAGTCAGATCTCTAAGTTGGCTTCTCTAACGGCACTCACACCTCACTCATTTCTGTGTCTGTTTCTGTCTCCCGGGTTCATTATTTCTCACCTGGATTCCTACAAAAGGCCTATTGCTACATTTCTTGGTTCTACTCTTTAGTTTATCTCCGTAATACGTATAAAACCAACTTTCAGAAGCAAAACGCTGCTTGTTGCTGTCATGACATTCTAATGGATCCTCTGCGGACTTTAGAGTAAGGTAGAGCTTTTTGGTTTAAATTTAAATCTCTTTTAAAATCAACGAACTGCCAGCTCTCATCTTTTGCCTTACTTCTTCTATGTTCTAGAATGGACAGCTCTCCATGTCAAACACGTGCTGTCTTTCCTGGGCTTTTCTGTTTCCATTGTTTGCCTAAAAACATCCAATTGACAGTCTTCCACTTGGGGGGCCATTATTTCTTAAAGCCTCTGGCTTCCCTAGGCTAGCATATTATGTGCCTTTCATTCCTTAAAGCACCAGAATTTGCTGTCATATTGTACACACAGAATTTATCTAACTCATTATACCCACAATGTCCATTTATACACCTGTCTTTGTTTTCATCTATATATTATTTTTAAATTTGCAGTCTTACTGTCCAAGAAAATAATAAGCATGGTGCAGGTTAACACACCTACAAATTCACAGGTAAAGGATGGAGATGGAAAAAAAATCACTGTTGTTATGTGAGGCAATACAGAACGAGAAA
Organism: Grammomys surdaster; assembly: GCF_004785775.1. Classification (NCBI taxonomy): domain Eukaryota; kingdom Metazoa; phylum Chordata; class Mammalia; order Rodentia; family Muridae; genus Grammomys; species Grammomys surdaster. Next base: position 19,442,675 of record NW_021604576.1, read on the forward strand.
CACATGAAAGTGGTTGTTTTCTCTATTTTGTGGGTGCTGTGGATGTTAGTTCTGTGGCTTCAAGAATGTGTGTTTCATTTGGCATGCTCATGTAAGAGTCCAGAGGAGTTGCTTTCAAGGGAGGGAATACAGAAGGCAACAAAGGTTAAAGAAGAATGAGGCAATAGGAAGGGTTAAATTGGGGCAGATGATGGACATACAAAGTATAAAGACTTTTTTTTAAACTATAGTGACAAAGGATCATGTCAAAAGCAACTTAAGAAAATATTTAATAGTGGCTTACAGTTTCAGATGGCAATCATTGTGGGAAGCATAGCAGCAGGCAGGCATGCATGTTGCTGGAGAATTAGCTGAGAACTCACATTTGACCTAAAAGCATGATGGAAGTAGAAGAGATAGAGAGGAGAGGTAGAGAGAGAAGAAGGGAGAAGGGGAGGGGGAAAAGAGGGAAAGGAAGAGGGAAGAGGAGGGAGAGAGGGGAAGAGAGACAGGAGGGAAAGGGGGAGAGGGGAAGAGGGAGAAAAAGGGAAGGAGGGAGATAGAGAGGGAGGAAGGAGGGGAAAAGGGAGGGAGAGAGGGGAGAAGGAGGGAGAGAGAGTATTAAACAGAGAGGGAGGGAGGGGGAGAGGAAGAGGGAGGGAGGGGGAGAGGGAGGGAGGTAGAGAGGGAGAGAAAGAGGGAGGGGGAGAGGGAGGGAAGTAGAGAGGGAGAGAAAGAGGGAGGGAGAGAGAGAATGAATGGCATGGGCTTTTGACACCTTTCCAAATAGTTCCACCAATTGTGAACCATGCATTCAAACATATGAGCCTACGGTGGCCATTCTCAGTCAAAACAACTCAGGAGAAAATAAGAAGAGATAACTAACACTAAAGGAGAGATAACTAACAAAAAGTCATATGGAAACGTTACTGTAGAACTTTCATAAAATGTACTTATACACATGTAAAAAGAGTTTAAATGGGGATACTTTATAACTAGACAACACAGGTCCTGCTAGACAGCAGAGGCTATTGAATAAATGACGCGGTGCGAGGAGGAATGAGTTAGCTCTTTTGGAGTTGTTGGCTAGTGCTACCAGATGGGAATAGTTATCCATATTTTTGGTTACCTTCTGGAACCTGATATACTTGAGTCATAGGATATGCAAAAAACTTCTCTGGCAGTATGTGCGCAATGGAGCAACTGTAATATGAATGTCTTGGAGAAACCAACACTGTTTGGCTAACTTTAAGGCCCACTCTGCAAGATGAAACCCATACTTGGCACTGTTACTGAGGTCAAGAACCTGTGGATAAACAGATCATAGGCCATAAAAGAGGACCTACTACTATTGTTCTGTAACATAAGCATAGTATTAAACAAACCCTAATGACATCACTATACACAGACAAGTGCGTCTCTCAAACCTCATCAGAGACACTTCTTTCTTCCATGGATAATGATTAATATAGAGACTTACAACTAGTCAAGATAAAAAGAATAAGAAACTAGAATGATCAGCTCTAAACAGGTCATCATCTGTACCACAACTCCTCCTCCAAAAGCTTGATGCTCAGGTATTATTGCAGAAGAGAAGGTAAAAAGATTGTAAGAGGCAGAGGCTACAGGAAAGTAGTGCCTTCTTTACACAGAAGGGCAGTTGCACATATGAACTCACAGCCAGTGTGACAGCATATGCAGGACCTGGGCATGCCCAAGCAAATTCAACACCTCAGTATAAAAGGGGCATAGAGTTACCCCTAGCTGAGGAACTATTGCAGCTGACAACTGCTGTGAGAATAAGAGTCAGTTTTCTTTAAGCGTTTAGGCTGGCTAGATTGACCATGCTTCAGTGGAGGGCTGAGAATCAAAGCACGAATGGGCAGCATAAGTCAGGTTTCATATTTATATGAATACAATGTTAGATAGACAGGAAGTAGGATGAGGATCTGGGAGGAACTGAGGGAAAGTGTCTAAATGTGACCAAAATACAGTGTATGAAATCTAAATGAACTAATAAAACTGCAAAAGAAATAAATGAAATTTCTATGTGACCTTTTCAATTAAATGAAGAGAGCTACTTTTTAAATATATGACTCAAATGCTAGAAAGTCTGGAATTAGTATTTGTCATAATTTTAACCTCTTATCTTGGACCAAAGTCTCTAATCACACATCCCAGTACCACCTCTACCATTTCCGCCCCTTGTAACCTGTTTTTTAATCCTTTTATAATCACAATGAGCCTGCTGCTTGTTGTACAATGTGTGACCATCAGAAGCAACGCACTATGATCTTTGCAATCAAACAAAACTTGGGATCAAGCTTTGGCCCTGCTGCCATCGCTTAGTTATGCACTGTTGGATAAGCCATGAACATCGCTCAACTTCACTTTCATCATCGGGGAAGCTGGGATCATCATCGTAGGACTGTGATGAAGAAAATCCATGGTGCTTTCCTCAACGATGAGAGTTTAGAGGACAACCAATGCTACTGTTTCTCCCACTGCAAGCACACTGCAGAAGGGGAAACGGTACGATAGATAGAAGTAGTAGCATTTATGTGTCCAGAATCTTTAAGGCAGTGAAATGCCTACCACATTAGCACTTGTTTACTGCATAGGTTGTTTTTTTTTATTTTGATTAACAACTCCAGATAGCTGAATTTTCTTTCACTCTTATGCCATCATTATAGTTCTTTAAATTTATCTTTTTGATGTCTTGTTTTCAGTTACCTTGCCTTAGTTTTATAAGTTCTCAGAGTTTCTATACACTGATATTCCCATTTTAAGGTGATGATGATGAAGATGGTGGTGATGATGATGATGAAGATGGTGGTGGTGATGGTGATGATGGTGGTGGTGGTGGTGGTGGTGGTGATAAGGATTTCTGTTGACATCATTTTAGAACACAGACACATGGCCCTGTTTTTTCCTTTCACCAATATAATTCATTTTCTCATGCATGAACTGACAATCTTTAGTTCTCTCTTAGGCATTACAAGGAGAGTTGAAGGTTAGAAGCTAAGTATTTGAGGCAGGAAAGTACATTTGTCTGATAGGCAAATGGAGGCATCAAATAGTCAAGAGGAAGGATAGTGAGATGCCAGTCAACAGTAGCACAAGGAAGGAAGCAGAGCGGGTTAGTGAGAGTGAACTGAGAGTATGAGTACCTTGGGACTGTGGGAATCCAAAATGAGCATGATTCAGGTAGCCTATTGGAGAATGTGGGGTACTGAAGTTATCTTACTAAGTTTATCTGTGTCTTCATATCTAGTAGTATGCTTAGTATGAAACAGGGTGGTCCGGAGTTCGGCATATGTTTAGGATTATATATCCTCTTGGTTAATTGTTCACTTGGTCCAAATGAAGCATTCTCTCTTTGATTACTTTAAGCTTGGAAATCGATTTTATCAGCTATTAAAGTAGTGATGCATGCTTCTTTCTGGTCTCATTTCTGGTCTCATTTGTTTGAAAAATGTTTTTCCATCCTTTAAACTTTAAGGTGCTATCCTTGAAGGTAAAATGAGTTTCTTATAGACCACAACAAGGTGGATTTTGTTCCTTGATGTGTCCTATCCCCAGCTTTGAGCAGGCCTGAAAGACCTTGTTTACCACAATAGACCTAATAATAGGACCTAGGTGGAGTTACCCTCCTTGGCTGCACGTACAACCTGCTACAGGAACTTACAAGAATAGATTGCCCACTGAGCTTGCCTTGAGACATCTCCAGCTATAACAAAGGATGGGTTCCCCCACCCATCTTCGAGTTTGGTGGGGCTTTCCCTTTAAATTAGAAGAGCTGAATATTAAACTTCGAGCCTTGGTCAGAAACCTTTGTCTTGGCTTCATGCTTTTCTCCCCTCTCTGTCCCCCCTTTTTCATTTCCAGCCCCCCTTTCAGGTGAACCCAGTTGATCCGTGGCCACAGGTGGCTACACCTTGATTTATCTAATTAGCTTAAGTGTTTAAGGAGGAGTTAAGGGGAGTTGAGGCTAGTAATACTTAAATTTATTATTGAAAGATGCATGTTATTTGCTCTTGTTTTTTTTCTTTCTCTTTCCATTCTTAGTCCTATTTTGTGTTCCAGTAATTACAGCTTCATTTGGTTTCTTTCTATGACTCTTGACTATGCTTATTCTTCTTTTCAGTTCAAAGTATTGTCTCTGGTCTTCTCTGTAGGGATGAATTGAGTAGTTCTGCTGGGTTCAGTAGTCTGGTTTGGCATCTGTGGTACTGGATCTTTTATTTGGTGTTCTGTGTTCTTATATCTGTATGGGTGTGTTTTTTCTTAGTTTGTGAAAGTTTTCTTCTATGATCCAGTTGAAGATCTGGTCTATGCCATTGAGCTGGGATTCTTCCTCTATACCTAAAATCTGTAGATTTGGACCTTTCAGGGTGTTCAAAAGTGTCTTTTCATTCTTTTTACATGTTTTTTTTTTTTAAAGCTTTTACTTATCCTTGGACTGAGTAGTCAAATTCTTCTACATTGTTTTTGAGCCCTCATATTGTTTTCTATTGGATCCATTCTACTGATTAGGCTTTCCACCGAGTTTTCTTGATGGATTATTGAGTGTTTTATTCCATTTTCAGCTTGAATTTTCTATTTCTTTCTCATTTTTCAATTTAGTTTTCAACTTTTGAATTATTTCCATCATTTAGTTCATGTATACATTTCTGTTTCCCTGAACTTTGATCAGGAATTTATTCCCATCTGCTTCAAGTTCATAAGGTGTTTGCATCTCATTTAAACACCTTGGAACCTTTGATTATATTTGTGACTGTTTTCAATTCTCAGTCCTGGGGTTCAGTTAGGTACTTACCACTGGAGAACATTTCTACATGAACAGTGAGTGAAATTTTCTTTGTTTTGGTTTTTTTGAGATAGGAATATTATCTTTATCTTCCATATTGCTTATTTTTGTGATGTGACCTGAGCATGTGAATTTCTTTTGTTGGTTGTGTGTCTGATATAAGATTCTAGCCTGCCTTAGGCTGGTAGATGCAGGAGCCAACAGAAGCTGAGTGACAAGAGATAGCTATAGATTGTTGAGACAGTGAGAACTGAACTTTTATCTTTTTAATTAACTGAATTGTGCCTGTATTCAAAACACTATTGAGAGGGGGTATTCCTTGGTAACCCTTCACCTTATTTTTTGAGACAGCATCTCTTACTGAACCTAGAGCTCATCAATTCTGCCAATGTAGCTGGCCTTAGGCATCCCTGTCTCAACTGTACCAGCATACCTGAGATTTATGTGGATGCTAACCATCTAAACTTACATCCTTGGGTTTATATGATAAGCAGTGTACTGACTGAAAAACTTCCCTTATTTTATATCACAAATTCTTTCATATGCTACAAACTGTGTTCCTGGAAAACCACAAAAATCACAAGGGTCGGCACAAGGGTCTCACAGAAGCCAGGATGGTGGTCATGCAATTGGAGGAAAGGAAGTCCTAAGAGATGAGGGCTAGAAGTAGGATATTAAGGTGATTGAAATTTTGTGGTTGCACAGAAAGAAATGAGTCAGAATTCCTTGTGGCCTTGTTTAACCTTCTACTCCCTAGCTGTAACCTCTTGTTTGAATGGGTCTATAAATTATCATCTAATTATTTGAATATTTTCTCATCAAGGGAAATGTTTTAATGGAAAGGGGGAAACATCAAAGATGAAAAATATTAACCTACTATGTGTCTTATAATTTAACTGTTACTAAATCTGTAGACTAAGTTTCATTTTTCCATGAGTTCAAATAGAGCTATTATGGGGCCTTTCATGGCATTTTTAAAGTAGATCACCAAGTATTGATGTGAGACTCATTTAAAGAAAACCAATGAATAATCACCAGAAAATGTGTTAAGCTTATTTGTTTACCATGATATGAACACACTCCAATAAAATTCAACATATTAACCACAAGGCAAGAAGATGCTGAATCATTTATGATCACATTTTTACAACTCTCTCTCCTTGTCTTATTCTTGTGAGACTCTTGCCAAGGTTTATAAAGAATTCAGACTTACATGCTCATGTGCTTATTAAATGATGCATAATTTTGGTTAGGGTGTCACTTCTACTTACTTTTCAACATGTATTATTTTGCTGAGGAAATTATGCTTATTTTCCATTTTCTCATCTGTTTTACACAGAGGTTGTCATGGTGAATCCAGGGCACTCCAGCTAGTTTCTTTACATTGATTGCTAGCAGGATGTAGTTCTTTCTTGTTCACAATGGTTAGAAATGTTTCTGTAGAAAACCTGCAAAATTATGATGTAATGACATCCTGTAAAGCAGATTGGAACCTCAGAAGCTATTTTGTCTGAAGAACCAGAGGAAATCCCTCCACCATACCAATGCCTGTCGCTATGGCAGCTGAGGCCTGGTTAGGAGCTGCCTTCTGTCTTCCTTGTGGGAGCCTCCTTGGAATCTCGAGTTTTAACTCCTTCAACTCTGAAAGGGAGGAGAGAGAGAGCTGAATCGGCCACTGCTCTTCTATGAGGGCCTCCAAAGTACTTTACAAATTCCAATGAGGGAAGCCCAGGGACCTTTCTATTATTGTGAGGAAAGAAAGATGCAAGGGGGACAGAGGACCTTCCTTAATAAGCCCTTCTCCATCACTGAAGTATTACATGCCTTCTTTTGCAGAAATGCCCCAGGTTCTAGTTGATCTGATGTAGTCCATTATCTAAATCTACATTCTCATTTGAGTGGACTATTGCCAGAAACATAATGCTGTTTAATTAACATCAAGGGGGGACATGTTACTCAGGCAGCTTAAAATGGCTAGGAGAACACACTCCAGCTGAAGCATGTCAGCCAATGTCTCAGGCATTGCTCAGAGTCAGCTCCAGGATGAGAACCTCCTGGGACCCTAATGATGAAGTGGGTTCAGAGACTCAAATGTGACTGAGGGGCTCCTTGAGACATCATAAATGAAGAGGGTAAGACAGGCATGCACATGATGAAGATCTCAAAGGTATTTCAGGGACCCGAGAACATTACAAGTCATGTTTACAAAAGGATCTGGGAGGCCTTTTGTCACCCCTTCCCCCGACTCCACCCCCACCTTCAGCAGCTGAGAATAAGTGGATGGTTAATACAGCCTTAGCAGGGGGTTTCAGGAACATGTGGAAAAAATGACAGGGCTTTGTTGTTGTGAATACCTGGAGTGTTCAGGGAAGGCCAGCTTAGGGCTTGTAGAGCAAACTGGGCAACTTGAGTCCTGATCTGGTTGTCCCGAGTCTTTACGTGATTTTGTGTCTAATCCCTATGAAAGCTATATTTTTCTTTCTTTATAATTTCATTTCTTTTATTGAAAATAAAGTTGTTTTCAGATAATATATGACTTTTTCATGTGCTTAGACTTTAAAGATGCCATCTTTGTATCTACTTTGCTCCTCAGAGCTAGGCAATTTTTCCCTTTTAATGGGAAAATCTAGACAGCTGGGGACTTTGACTTGGCTGCTCCAGGAATTTAGCAACTCTCTGACTAGTTTTTGGCACCACGATAGCCTCGGGTTTAAAACTTTCCCAGAATACAAACATAATTTTACGTACCTTCAATAAAGGGAGGACTTAGTGCTAGCCAGAACAACGAAAGAAGATTGGATTGAGGGAACACAGTTGCTTAAAAGAAGTTTCAACTCTGTTAGCAAAAGGTCAAGCATCTTGGGTTCTATTTGTCCAAGGGTAGCATCAGTTTGGTCCAGAGAGTGTTTGCTTTATTCTAATCCCAACAATGCCATGTCTGGTTCAGAAGTTCCTCAGGCAGCTAACTGCTTTTGAGTCTAGGTGACTCAGTAGCAATGACTTTAATGGAGCAGAAGAGTACTAGCTCACCAAATGCTGGGATGGTCAGATATCTGACAGAACTTAAAGCACTGGCCCAAGCCTTCCAACTGGAAGCAAGAATAAGTGTTAATGAGTGCATATAGAATCTAAGAATGCCTTGACCACTCTCTATGTACATGAACTCTCTATAAGGAAAAATCCATGGATTTAAGCAAAATCTCTAGAGTTAAGCAGACTTCAGAACAAAAGACATAAAGCATGTCAAGGAACTCAGAAGCTTTGACGGCAAGGAAATTTGGAACTTCTAGAGGCTACCAGGGACCCTAAAAGAGTAGGCTTCATGCATTTCTGGGGTACAAGAAGGGAAATAATACAATTGCCCTGGGGATGTTGTGAAGCAGATCAGGAGGTAAAACTGGCCACCTGATGGATGGAAAAGTCAACAGCTCTAAATACCACACTGTTCCCCAGATTATTAGCTAAATATTACTGCAACTACTCATAGCATAACTACTTTGTTTGAGGCTGAAGTAGAAGCTATCTCCCCAGTGGTGGTAGAAGTTTGAGGATGGGAGAATAGCCCGAGGCTTCCATCCCTGCTCCTATCAGGAGTTCCATCAGCTTTCAGGACTATTATGTGTCAACACCTTTCCATTCGTCTGTCCCTGGCATATCCAGCCGGTATGTGAACAATGTGAAAACTGCCCGGAACAACCTGTAACAGGGAGCTAAACACATGGGAAAGGCATAAAAGGCAATCCGACTTCTCTTAAAGGTCTTCCCTTGGTTTGGAATTCCTATTACCAGACAATGGGCCAGTGTTTGTGGCCAAGGTAGCTAAAGTATTCAAGATAATCTAAAAGTTGCTTATAGAATTCCATCCTCAGAGCTCTGGGAAGGTAGAGTGTATGAACTGGACATTAAATGCAGTTAAGCAAACTGTGTCAAAGTGACTCAGACTAGTTGTTGCCAGTTGCTTTGTTTAGAGTTAGCTCTATCCCTACCAAGCAGACAGGCTTCCCTCATTATGAAATTCTTCAGATGTACTCTTCCCATTATTAGACATATGTGGGGAAAGAGTTGGGTAATATCACTTTAAGACAACAGATGCAGGTTCTTACCTCATCTTGTACATTATAGTGTCCACAAGTCTGTGAACATTACCATGGATACCCATCTCTTTAAACAAGGAGATGCAGTATGGGTTAGAGAACTGAACATATCCAATACAGTTCACCTGGGCTTGCCATTTGACATTTGTATTAACATTGTCCCATACCTGTCAAAGATGAAGAAAGTTAGACAAGGGGTGTGGAACTGGCTCTGAATGATTTGGGAATCATTACCATCGGGTTTTGGGGGCTGGTATATTATAAAACCTTTGGCCTAGATAGATCACAATTCCCATAGAAATATTGATTTGTTTTCCCCATTGAGCAATGACATTTTCCCCAACATTTGATGTTTTTGAGCAGCCAAACCCCTTTCCTCATAAGGTTCAAGGGAGTCTAGATCTGGAACCTCCCAGGGCCATTGGTTCCCCATGTTAGTTTTTCCACATGCAAAGCAAGAGGGTCACTTTTTGGAAGCCCTCACAGGCCAAGTCACTTGGCCTGTTTCTTTTTCTTTAGGGCCTGGAGGACACGCTGCTTCCTGGCTTCCTAGAGGACATTAGTATCCAGTACCTGAAATCCGTCCATCTGTTTAGTAAGAGATTTAAACTGTGGCTTCTTGGTGCTCTGGAGGGTTTTGAAGCCATCTTACAGATCTCCAAGCTCAAAGGTAGAGTTGCACACAAAGCATGGATTCTGTACGGTGAGGATGAATGTTGCCACTCGGCAGTTAAACCTGCCTGTCTGCCCAGGAGCATGAGTAGACCTCGAGCAGCCACACACCTGATGGAATATGGGAGCCTCCCCTAGGATCCATCAGTTGCCAGTAGTGCCTCAGTCAGGGGTGGTGGTTGGGTGTCTCATGATTCCTTCTCTGGTCTGTGATAGAATATTGGCATGCCAAATCTCATGCAAGTCTCATGCAGACAAGACCAGCTGCTGTGAGTTCATGAATGCAATGGCATGCACGTCCAGAAAGAGCATTTCACATTCCCCTGGCTCTTAGCCCTTTCTTTCCTCTTCTACAATGTTCCCTAACCCTTGGGGTGTGACCTAAATGTCCCATTTAGAATGGAGTCCTCAGTGGTCATTCGTTCTCAGTATTTTGACCAATTATGTCTTGGCACTGACTGCTGTCCAATCCAAGAAGGAGCTTCTCTGACCAAAGTTGAGAGAAGCACTAATTTATGGGTATGTAAATAAATATTTAGAAAGCAGTTTGGCAAGATGACCCTTTAATAAAATATCAGTAATAAATTCACCATACTTGAGCGTATGACCTCCTTAGTTGTAAGCTTCAGACTGGTTTACAGCAGCAGACTTGGTTTTCCTCCTGTGGAGTAAAACCCAATCAGGGACAGCTGGTTACTACATAACAGTTAAGGTGTTGTTTGCACCAGTTAGCACATCTTGTCTGGCAGGCCCGAATTCTAACATGCAGGAGCCACTGATAGGTAAGGATGTTACTAATGATTCTCTTCAATATGCCTGAACAGCACCTTCAAGTACCATGAGAACTAGCAGGGAAGAAGTTTCTAGATCAGTTTTAGTCAGTTGCAGATTGACTTTTCCATGTCATGCAACCAGTTGTATCTTCCACAACAGGGTCTTCTCATGTGGTTATGGTAGGCAATCAAGGGCAATGGCAGTTGCCTATGTTTTTTAGAGAGTTTCAGAGTGTCTCCAACCAAACACAGGAGATTGAAATTTTTACTTAATAAATTATATCATTTGAGGGAAGCATTTTCTACTCATACAGGTTACTTCCGTTCATACTAATTTAAAGGAAATTACATTTTTAGTTAGTTTACAAAACAGTAGGCACATTTCTATACATCTTTAATTTAGGCAAATCTAATCCCATACCTTCCTTCCTCCAGTTCCTATCCCTATTTAAAGTTTTAACCTCCAATATCACCAATTTTTACTTTAATAGGAGACTGCTATAATTGCTCTTGCCCATTAGCTACCAATCCAAGTGAATTTTCTAGCTTCCTAAACTCTATACACACTCTGAATTAAACATCAAAGCTAGGATCTGTATGTGACTGAAAACGTGATGTTTGTCTTTCTGCCTCCAGGTTACCTCACTTCATATTATTCTTTCCAGTTCTGTCAATTTTACTGCAAATTTATGGTTTCATTTTTCTTTCATATTGAGTAAAACTCCACTGTGTGCATGTACATTTTCATCACCCACTGACCAGTTGATGGATATGTAAGGTGATTCCACGCTGTGGTGAGTAGAGCACCAAGGAACATGGACACGTAATTTTGCTGGGTCACATGGTAGTTTTAGATTTTGCAGACCCTTCACACTGACTAAATGGTGGCTACACTAATTTATATTCTTACCAGCAATAGATAAGAATATCCCTTTAATCATATCATTTCTATTCATTTATTTTCTTGAAGATAGCCATTTTGGTTGATGTTTTTCTGATGTGAGAGTTTTAATTTGCATTTCCATGAAATAAAACGATAATTGAACACCTTTCAAAATATTTATTAGTCATTTGTATTTCTTCTTTTGGGTATTCTTCATTTAGTTTTGTAGCTGATGTTTGATTAATTAGTTAGCTTGTTTTCTTGATACTTAGTTTTTTATATTCTTTGTCTAACCTAGATACCAACCCTCTGTTGTTTCTATAGCTAGCAAAATTTTTTATCTCGCTGTGTAGGCTGTCTTTTGATTGACAGTTTCTTTGCTTTGTAGAAATTTGCTTTACAGACAGTAGTCTTACTGCATAGAGGCTTTTTATTTCCATTATATGTCATTTGTTACTGTTCTTCTTTCCTCAGTGATTAGAATCTTATTCAGATAGTTTTGCCTGTGATTATATCTAGATGTGTACTCCTTAGTTTTCTCTAACAGTTTCATAATTTCAGATCTTACGTTGAGATCTTTGAACCAACTGAAGTTGATTTGTACAGGGAAAGGGATAAGGATCAAGTTTCATTTTTCTTCCTGTAAATATCTAGTTTTTCCAGCACTATTCTGTCCTTTGTCCAATGTGTATTTTTGGCAACTTTGTCAAAGAAACATTGGATATAGTTGCATTCTTAATTCTTTTTTTTCCATACAAAATATTTTTTTTTAAAAAAAAATCAGGTACAGAGGAAAATGAAGAAGCAGCATATTAAACCTCAACAGTTGTTTCTCAACCATGTCTAAACCATTTGTAGATATGGAAATCCAGTCTCAATGCAATCACAGTAGGATCTGATTTGTATGCACAGAGATTCTCGCAGAAACACTGAACCCCCCAAAATCACAAATCCAGGTCATGAGTACATGGTGCATATGTGTTGGTAAGTTTCCTGTAGGTCAATGATGTTGGTATGTACATTTGAAAACTCAGATCCACTTTGTGTCCTGTGGAACCTATTTTCTTTCTTTCTTTTTTTTTTTTTTTAAAATTCAGTGTTTATTCAGATAATTAGAAAATGTACTATTTCCTTACAGTTTCTTATTCATTGTTATGTGAGAGCTTGCACACATACACATGTCCAAATGTGTGTGTGTGTGCGTGTGTGTGTGTGTGTGTGTGTGTGTGTGTGAAGTTCAGTCATACTCATGCCATGGTATGGAGATCAGAGGGCAACCTCCAGTATCTGTCCACATTTTCTTTTTTTTTTTCTCAAATCATAACTAGTTCACACAGGGGTTATAAACACAGAAAGGCAGGATGTGGGGAAGGGAATGACACTGGAGTGTGGGTGTTCAAGGGGAATACAGATATCTTCAGAACCGGGTATCAGCTAGGTGAAGGTTCAGGGGACAATTCACTGTGACTCTGCCTATGACTTGCTTGTCCTTATCTAAGTTGGTATTGTCTGCCAAGGCTACCTATTTACAAGCTCTATGACTACTCAGGCTTATAAATTTCCACAAAAGCTGCCTGTTTACATTAGCTTATAGCCATCTGTTTCAATGTTTTTCCACTGAGACCCAAGACTTGGTGTTAGTATACATGTATGACAGGCCTATTGCTGATTTTAGGCCTATGGCTGATTTACTCTAGTACAATAGAAAAGGCTGTATACAGCTCTTGACTGTGTACAACCCTCAAAGAAGAAGGTTGCCTTTACATAGACAAGACAAGGAGGGTTAAAGAGAGCATGAAATAGGTAGTGAAGGCCCTAAGAAAAATCAGAGAGAGAAAGAGACAGATGAATGCTGGTACAAGAATTGATTTTCAGCCTCTCCAAGGTTGTCAACCCTATTTCCTCCCATCTTGAGACTATTATTTGGGTTCTTTTTGCTTTTTCTGCTGGTCCCTGGCCCTCAAATAGGCGGACTAAGTCTGTGATACAACAGATAAATAATTTGGTAGCAAAACCTACTCAGATACATTATCATAAGTTAGCTATGGAGGACCACCAGACTCAAGATGAGGTTGTTACTTTATACAGGGTGTTTCCAAAACCCATCTCCACCCAACCTAAAAGAGGGGACTTCTGCCCCTAGACCAAGCAGAGAGGAGCCACCCAGAATCCCCTCTGACTGGCGATCTGAATTCTTACTTAGGCTTCGAGGCTAAGCACTGCAAGGGAATATAAATAAAAGATAAAAATATCTCTCTGGGTTCCCTGAGGGACAAGCCTGACTGCACAGGGATTGATGTCAAAAGTATCCCCTCTCCAGGAAAAAGATATCGGGATGGGTATGGCCCTCATGCCTCACTGGACAACGACAGGGGGACTGGAGCCATTACAAGGTCCCCTTCAAATACTGGAGGTCAGGCCTCTATCCCCGCTTTCCACAAGTTTAGAATTGCCACAGCCCTTCTATACTTAGAGAAGGGAGGAGATGTCAGGGGCAGCCCTGCTTACACTCTGTAGGCCTAAAATCAGCCATAGGCCTAAAATCAGCATTCTTAATTCTAAACCATCAATCTGTGCCTCTTTTTGTAAGAGTATCAAGCACACCACTTTTATTACTGTGCTCGGTAGAATAACTTGAAATCAGGTAAGTGATACTTCTACCCTGTTCCGTTTTGTTCAGGATGGCTTTGGCTACAGGGTTGGATTAGTTGATTTTCAGTTGATATGATAAGACATCATGACCAAAGCAACTTATAAAAGAAATAAGAGTTTATTTGGAATTGAGGCTCCAGAGGGATGCATTTACTATGGCAGGGAATCATGGCAGCAAAGAGTAGTCATTGTAGCTGGAATATCTGGGAGCTTACATCTTGAAGAAGGCAGAAAGCAGAGTGTAAAGTGGGAAATAGGCATGATTTTAAATCTCAAAGCCTGCCCTAAGTGACATACTTTCTCCAACAAGTCCACAACAACTAAGACTACTAAAACAACATCACTAACTGGGGACTAAATATTCGAACATCTGAGCCTGCAGGGGACATTCTCATTCAATCCACTGTAAGGGCTTGGAGCTTCCGTTTAATATTGTTTCTCATCTACTTTTTAAAGAATGTTGCTGAAATCTTTATTGGGATTGCATTGAATCTGTGGGTTGTGGTTGGTAGGGTGTGTTCTTTCATAATATTGATTCTTCTTAGCCATGAGCATGGGAGAACTTTCCATCTTCCAGTGTCTTCTTCAATTTACCTTTTCAGTTTTAAAAATTTTTTATTTTTAAAGTTTTAATTGTAGAGTTTTTTCATATCCATGTTTGGTTTATTAAAAGATATCTTTAGGCTATTGCAAAAAGAATTGTTTTCCTAAATTTTAAAATTTTTATGCTGAAGATGTCTATTGGCTCTAGGAGGGTTTGTTTGTTTTTGTTTGTTTATTTGGTTCTTGGAATTTTCTAGATTCTTACGTGTAGAATCTTATTATCTATAAATAGATATGCTTTGACTTCATTTTCTATTATATCCCTTTGTTTGTTTTTATTGTTTTAGCTAAAATTTCCAGGGCTATAGTAAATAAGACTAGAGAAATAAAACACCATTGTCTTTTTTTCCTGACTTAAGTGCAAGTGTTTCAAATCCTATTTATTATGATGTGGGCTCTAGGTTTATCATATATAAACTTTATTATGTTGGAAAATGTTTCTTCTTTTCAAAGTTTATTCAGGATTTTCAATATGAAAGAATGTTGTATTTTGTCAAAAAGCTTTTCTTCACCTATACAGATGACTATGTGATTTCTATTTCTGAGTCGACTTTCAAAATATATAACCATTTTTTCATTTATATATGCTGAACTATCTTTGCATCCCTATAATATAGCCAGCTTGACTATAGTAAATGATTTTTTGATATTTTATTTACTTCAACTTACAAATATTTCGTAAGGAAATTTTTGTGCATAGGTTTCATTAAGTAAACAGGACTGTAATTTTTTTTTGGTTGTTGCATCTTTGTGTGTGTGTGTGTGTGTATTAGAGTGATTATAGTTTCATAAAAATGTCCTTTAGTTTCTTTCTTTTTTCTATTTTATGGAAAAGTTTGAGTAGCATTAGGGTTAGTTTTTCTTTGAAGGTTTAGTAAAATTTGAAGTTAATCCATCTAGGCCTGGGCTGTTTAATTCAGGAGATGTTTAATTGGGGCTTAAATATCAATGTTTTATTGATATATTTAAACTTTTAATCTCATTTGGTTGGTCATATACATGTAAAGGTTATTCATTTCTTTTATATTTTCCCAGCTTAGTATAATATAGGCTTTTAAGGTAAGAAGACATGATGACTTTTAAAAATTTTATTGGTAACTGTTTTAATGGCTCCCTATTCCTTTAAATTTTATCAATTTGGTCTTTTCTCTCTTTCATTTGGTTTGACTGAGGGGTTGTAAATTTTGTTTATTTTTTTAAAAGAGATAACTCTTTGTTCCATTGATTTTTTGTATTGCTTGTTTCCATTTCATTAATTAATGCTTGATCTTAATTTATTCCTATTTACTGATTTACTGTTTGCTTGTTCCTCTTTTTCTAGGGCCCCAAGGTGTGTCATTAAACTGTTTGAGAGTTCTGATTTCTTATTGTAAACAGAACTGTAAACCTCCCTCTCAGGAATGCTTTCATTATGTCCTATTGGTTTCAGAACATTGTGTTTTCATTTTCATTTTATTCTAGAATTTGGTTTCTTGGTTTCTTTAAAGATTGATTTATCACTGCTAGGGTGTTGTCTAATCTCCATGAGCTTGCCTGTGTTCTGGGGTTTCTCAGCTGCTAGTTTATAGTCTTTTCCCATTGGATCAGACAGAATACGAAAACCTATTTCAAATTGCTCTATCTGTTGAGACTTTTATGTACTAACATATTGTCTATTTTTGAAAAAGTTCTCTGGGATCCTGAGAACATTTTGTGTTATTCAGCATTTAGATGAAATCTTCTGTAGATGTCTGTTAAGATTATTTGATTATGATATCATTTAATTTACACACACATACACTTGTGTGTCAGGATTACTTATCAGTTGATGAGTAAAGTTATTCACTACTATTGTGCTAGAGTTAATATTAGACTTTGGTATTATTTGTTTTATAAAAGTAAGTGCACCATGTTCAGGGATTTTTAAAAAATCATAGTGTTCTCTATTTTATTAAGAAATTTGTTCTTAGATATTTTCACACATGTATGTAATGCACTAATCTGCTTAACTCCCACTTCCCTATCACCTCTATTTATTCCTCTTCCTCCCCACATGTGTCTCTTCTGTGTTCATGCTGATTGTTTTGTTTATGACCTACTGATGCCAGTTAGGGGCATCTCTGTGACCATGAGTTTGGAGCTACATGTTGGAGCCTACAGGGATCACTGGTGAGTACACAACTAAAGATGTGATTCCCCTCTTCCAGAAGCAATTTCCAAAAGTTCAGAGATGAAGGGAAATGACCTGTTTGCCCCTTATTCACCATTGATCAGTAGCTGGGAGAGCTTGTCTTGTATGGGTTTAGTTTAACCATAGTTATTGCGACTTATTAATCAAAATGTCCATTCTGAGACTAGAGAATGGCCCTTCCCAGATGGTCACCTCACCTTCCAGCACTGACTTCCTGCCTCCTCTTCTGTAGTGTTTTCTGAGATTAGAGGTGGTAGTAAAAATGTCTTGTTTAGGGATCGATGCATATTTGTTGTTTATTCTGTGCATCCAGGGCACTTATGAGGTTGTGCATTCACCACTGTTTGTTGTAAAGACAGCCTTCTCCGATGAAGACTTGTCAGTGTAGTCTCCCAAAAGAAGTTTTCCCTTCAACAGTATGAGGTGACTTTTATTTTTTTTCTATTTTTTGTTTGAAGTCTATTTTATTAGATATTAGAACAGCAATCTCTGTTTGTTTCCTAGGATTACTTGTTTGAAATGACTTTAAATATTATTCTAAGTATACATATTTAGAATATATTACATATTGTATACTATATGTTGTATATAGTATATGGTGTATGATGTATGATGCATGATTGATATATGATATACGAATTATATATTACATGTTATATTACATTATATGATATATGAATTATATATTCTACATTACACATTTTATAGGATACATTATATTTATTATACATTCTAAATTATTATTGGTGTTTGTGGCGTACAATGCCTTTTTCCACTTTTTTACTCTAAGATAGTGTGTCTTTTGTAGTGAAATGCTCTTCTTGGAGGCAGAGAATAGATGGGTCTCACTTTATTTTTAATTTTACTTTAATTTTAATTTAACAATTTTACTACTTCCAAAGCCTTCCTCCCTAGCAAAATTTTGTCTTTGTCACCATACACCATGAATGTGAAGCTTCCTGGACTCCCTATCCTGTATCTCATGCTACCAGGCTTGGTACTCACAGTACTGAGGGCTGGGAGAAGAAGCTACTGAGTCTGCAATTAAATGTTCATGGTTGTATTTATGGGTTGCCATGACAGCGACTGAGCCTTTCAGGGTCTTGGCCTCTTGTTTATGGCTGTAGGGATGGTGGCTATAGATTCTCCAAGGGTGTGATGGTAACCAGTCTGACTATAGCAATGGAGCTGGTATTGATCAAATTTTACATTTTATTTCTTTTTCTTGCTTTACTTTTCTAGTTAACATTTTGCTCACTACATTGAATAAGAGCAGAGAGAGCAAGCAACTTAGCTTTGCAGCTAACTTTTTCTTTGAGAAAATGCTTTCAGTTTTACCCTTTTTAGTAATATTTGCTAGAGTACTGCCATATATATCCTTTATTGTATGGGAAGGTGTTGCCTCTATTCTTTGATTCTTCGGGGCTTTTATTATTAAGAATCATTGCATTTTATCAAATGCCTTCTCTGTATCTGTGGACATGAGTGTGTGATTTCCTAAAGTCTGCTTATGTGCCGTATTAGATGTATGACTTATGGTGCTTTACTAGAAGCAGCATGTAATCGTATGAATATGAAACTCTCCGTCTCCAAACTCAGCTGTTAAGAAATTGTGGCTGGCTGATAGAATCTTGAAGGTCTTTAGGACAATGGGGATACTATCTTTGTGAAGGCATTAAAACACTGAAGGGATCATAGTTCAAGAACTATTAGCAATGAGAGGTAAGGCCTGGCTGAAATACGGAAATAGAGGTATGAAGTTTGCACCTTGGCTTCAGACTATTCTTTGTCTTTCTTTCTGCCTCCTTTCCACCATGAGGTAAGAACTTTGCCCCACTCCTTGCTCCCTGTCATACTGTACCTCATCATGCATGGAATGGAGGCAAGAAACCCTGGACTCAAAGCTGGGAAGCTGAGCAGAAATCAGCCCTTCCTCCCTGAATTTTTTTTTAAGATATACATCTTAACAACAGAAAAAGAAATTAATTAATTATAATAAAATATAATTTGAACAGATAGAAACAAGAGAACATGGATCTTCCTAAAGCAAAGATGTAAGGCCCAGAAAGACAATGACTTGTTCTAGAGCATTAGGAGTGACTCAGTGTTATACTAGGATGTATGGAGCATGAAGAGAGAGGAAGTACAGGACCAAAATCCCCATCCTGTATCTTCTATCTGTGTATATCACGTCTCCATAAATCACGAACAGCCCATCAGATTTTCCTTAACTCTTTTAAACCTTAACTTAAATCTAAACTCTTCTCTGTGGATATTCCCATGTCAAGCAGAAGATGAGAGTGTTTCTGTGCCCTGGCTAAGCCTGGCTACAGAAATAGATATGATCTTTGGTTTGTATCTCAGTCTTTCAGATAAACCACCAACTACTTTTGGTCTCTATATCAAAACTCTGTTGACAAATGAAAAAAAGTCGGGCATCTAAATATAATTAGGCACTGGGATCACAGGTAGTCAGCTCTGTTTACTCAGTAGTATAATAGATATTTCTGGAGACAGTGTATCTCATGGTGTTGTTGTTATTGTTGTTTCCCTGAGAAAGGTTTCTTGGAAAATTGGGGGCCAGAAATAGGAAGTTAGAGAGCATTGGAAAGTCATTTGAACATTAGTTACTAGTTTTATCTTTGTCAACGACCCATTGAGATTTAGTAACAGTGTAGACACAGAGCTGTGCCTGACACATCATCTGGATATGCTCAGCATTTTTAAATACTTAAAAAATTATCTAGAAGAAGATATAAAATATTTCATCAGATTGAGTTATTATCCCCTCCCACATAGAGTCTCCTTTTCTTCCGTGCCTAATGTCAGAGAAGTGAAAAATGTTACATGACTGAGCTCAGCCAGGAGGAAGACAAATTCAGCACTGTAGGTTACCCTGAGGTTTTACTCTACATTCTTTCTATGAGTTTCATTTTTTTCCTATGAAAAAACGCTGGGTTAGGAGTAACGTTTTTTTTAGCAGTGTGAACTTATCTAAAGTTCAATTTTGCGACTTGTGAGTAACAGCTCTAACTTCTTTTCCTGAGTGAAATTCCCCCAAACCACTTATTGATCTCTCAATTGCTCCTAATGTCAGTTAGCATTCCCACCACAAGACATGACAACTCCTCTCCAGAATACTGTTGCTTTCTGGGAGGGAAAGCTACGCCAACTTTTAGGATAGAACCTAATTTAGAAACTCAATGTATAGTAATCCCAGACTGTGTTCATAAGAATAATCTTACATGTTAATCTGTCAAAGAGAATTCCAAATCACATACACAAAAAGGAACTCCATATTCTGGACAATTTCTGAGTAGCTCAGGCAGTTTTCAAAGCAGAATTAATACTTGTAGTATCAGGATATTTAATAAAGAACTCTAAAGCTAAAGCAACATATGTTCTCTAAATTCATCTGAAGGTAGAGAATAACTATTCATTAAGAAAAAGCAGTGTAGCACAAACTCTGGTCACTGTAAGGCAAATTTAAGTTACTGTTGCTTCTATTTGCTAAATATAAACACATATGTCTTCGTCTAGTATTTCATAGACATGGACAGAGGAGCAGATGTTTATATCTTCAAGTATATTCTTCACTATCCATCATAACTGAGAATTAAAACATGATACCTAAGACATTCTTCTTAAGAATTCTAAGACATTTCATCATCAGAGATGATGTTGAGTGGGGTACAGAATATTACTAACATACTAGCTTAAATTATCTGACAGTAGGACACATGCTTCACCTTCAGGTCTCCCAAGGCCCAGGCCTATTGAACTACTCCTTCCAGTGAGGTACCTCCTCCTAAAGGAGCCACTGTTGGCTAAAATCGTATGACTATATGGAGAAACAGGATTCAAAATATGAGCCTGGTAAAGGGGCATTTACAATTTAATCCACACCAGGTTGTTAGGTATGTTATTATTTTTACCACTTTTTAAGTGGTTGTTTTTTTATATGTCCTTATGGAGGAAGCTGGGGGTGGGGTGGGCTCAGATATAGGAAGTCTCTTTATTCATTTCCAGTCTCTGTATCGCCTACAGTAGGATGGAGTACTAAATGAATGATGACTAGTAGGCGGGGTTGGACAAAAGAGTCCATGATTAAAGACAACACTGAAACTTGTTTTTTGAGAAAGAACGCTATTATCTATTTTATCATTTTACCTAATACAGAATAATCCCTCAGTGAAAGGCTGGATATACGAGGAGAATGCTTTGGACTGAGTAGAGTCTTCAACCTCCCCTCCAGCTGTGCATTCTCTGTCTGTCCTTCTTCAGCCATCTCACAGTCCCACATGCTGCTTCTACCTTCATGTTCAAAAGGAAGACCAGAACCCTGTTCAGCATTTGGTTTATACTTTAGTCTGAAAGCCTTATTTCTGGAGGTATTTGTTTAGAATAATCAGATCTTACTAAAAGCCACAAAAATAAAGTGAAGTAGGCTCTGAATTTATGATGATTATATAGTAGCTATCACATTAATAAGTGGGTAGAGAAATTTTTCTCTTGGACATTTTGCTGCACAAGCTGTAGTCCAAGCCATGTTTGTGGTTGGATGAGATGTATCTATATTTGCAGGCATCTGAATATTTGGTCCCCTATTTGGGTAGGCTAAGGAGGCGTGTCCTTGATGGAAGAAAATGTTGCTGTAAGACACACTTTGAGATTTCAAAAGGCATATGCCATTTCCAGTACACCTTCTGCTTGGTGCTGTGGCATGAGATGTGAACTTCCAGCTGGCATGGTTGCTGCCTGCCGTTCCTGCTGTTATGGACCCAACCTTCTAGAACCATAAATGAAAAATAAACTCTTCTATATGTTGTCCCATTTGTTGTATTTTATCACAGCAATAGATAAAGGGCATTGCTGTGAAGAACTCATCAGTGTGGAATTTTATTTTTTATTTTTTTGGAAATGTGGTAGACCTTAGGAATTTGGACTAGAAAAGCAATAAAAACTGTTAGCTGAGTTTAAAGGGATGTCCTAGGAGTTCAGAAGACAAGGCTGAGGACATAGGAGAACCAGCTCAAGGGGTCTAGGGGAGGAAAATATTAGCAACTGGCCCAGAGTTTATTTTTTTAATAGTTTAATAAATAGCTTCTTTTTGTATACATACTAAAAACTTGTCTGGGGATACATTTTAAAGTAACAAACTAAATATACTTTCTAGTAGAGGTGATTTCAAAACATAATACTAACTTTTGCATGGTTATTCATATTCACTGTATTGCAAGCCTACAGTAAAAAAAAAAAAAAAATCATACACACAACAAATGGAACAGAAAGAAAAACCACAAAATGCCCAGTTTGGAGAATAAAAGGACACTGGAAAGTTTAGACAGCCAAGGATTTTACTGAAAGAGACGGTTAAGGAGATTAATGCCACTAAGAAAGAACCATTGGAATAACGGGAAGAATGCTCCCAGGCAAAGACCACAGGCAATTAATCTTTCAGCTTGTGAAGACAAGTGTCTAAGGGATCTTCTGCTCCTAGAAATAAACAACAAATAAAGCATCTGCAAATGTTATTCAAGAGCCCAATGCTCTGTCCCAAGCTGGCAGCAGAATTGCCAGTGTCATTCACAAAGTGAGACCTTAGACCCATGACAGGATACGTGAACAAAAGGGTAGTAGAATCTTCCTCCACATTATGGAAAGCTAATTCTCCTTGCAGCGGTTGGTCCACATCTGGAACAGACTCATGTGGTACAGCAGGAACTGTGGTGTAGGGCAGTCCCTGGCATAAAGGCCTGAAGCTGGCAAAAGACTGAGCACGAAGGCTATTGCAAGTGGCTGTGAAGGTGAAGCTTGAGTTGTATTGGAGACTCCAAAATGTTAAAGGTGCCAGAACCAAGAGTTCTTCCAAGGAAAGCTACAGAAAGGGAGTGGAACAAACCTAAGAAATATATCTTGCAGGCAGCAAAGCTGGGAGGGCAGAGCCTTTGACATCAGTCATGGAGGTATAGGAACTGGAGTTTGCCTTGTTGCTCTGGTCAAGTGTTTCCTCACTCTGCTCCCATCCTTTCATTTGGAGTAGGAATGGATATTCTATGCCACTGTATGTTGAAAGAATGTAATTTACTTTTTAGATTTACAAGTGGTTACAGTTAAGAAATTGTCTTGACTCTCAGAAGAGGCATTGGATTTGCGACTTTTAAACAGGGTCAAGACTGTGAAAGAATTTGGGCACTCTTTAATTTTTTATTTTATTATTTATTTTCAATACTAGAATGGCATTTGTTGAATTACTTAAACAGTTATAGTTTGACAATCACTTACTTGAAACTGTAAAATTATAAACAGTAGCAGAGTTTATAAATGAAATAAATACCTTTGGGTGTAGTGAATTCTTATCACACTCTTCTCCTATACCCTGTGCCACTGGGTCTTGGTTTAATTTGACAAGAGCTATGAATCTATTCATTTCTATTTGTCCAGTAGTTTATATAGTTCACACTTTTTTCTTTTATTGAAAATAGATTTTTTTCTCATACAAAATACTGTGATTAAGGTTCCCCTATCCAACTCCTTCACACCTCCCTACCCACCCAGATCCACCCCCTTCTGTCTCACATTAGAAAACAAAAACAATAACAACAATCACAAAGAAATAGGACAAAACAAACAGAAAGAAGGAGCTCAAGAAAAGGCACAAGAAATGGTTATAGATGCAGAGACACACTCACACACTCAGGAATCCTATAAAAGGACAAAAGCTGGATTCTGTTATATATGTAAAATAAATAAATAAGTAGATAAATAATATGAAAAACAAAACAAGGCAAACAAATAAAAGCCTTAATCTGACATTATGAGTCAGTGATTATGACATTATGACTCGCAAAGATGTCAGTGAGTTCACTTTCCATTGGCCATCTATTGCTGGGGCATGGGACCTACCTTAAGAGTAGTTTGTTTCCCCAGTGAGACATTCTGGGAGAAAATTAAATTTTCACTTACAAGTGGTTTTCAATTGGACATAGCTTCTGGGTTAAGGATAGGTGCGTGTATCTATTTCTTCTTTTAGCTCTAGGACTCCACCTGGTACAGACTCATGCAGGCTCCATATATCTGGCCTTCATCTCTGTGAGCTCATATGTGTGTTGGTCTTATTTAGAGTGTTTGCTTTCTTGGTGTCCTCCATCTCCACTGGCTTTCTCCCTCCTCTTTCTCATGGCTCACTGAGACATGAAGGAAGGGATTTGACTGTAGACATCTTGTTTAGAGCTGAGTGTTTCAAGTCTCATACTCTCTGCATATTGTCTGTGAGTTTCTGTATTTGTTCGATCTGTTGCTGGAGGAAGCTTCTCTGATGATGGCTGAGCAAGGCTCTGATCTATGAGTACAGCAGCATGCCATTAGGAGCCATTTTATTTCTATGTTTCTTTGGTAGAATAACAATAGCATTGGTTTTAGCCTAGGACCCTGGGCTCCCTAGTCCTAGGTTCTTGATCACTCCAAGCAGCATTTGGTATGGGCTCCACTTTCTGGAGTTGGCCTTAAGTGAAATCAGTTGGTTACTCCCACAAGCTTTGTGCCACTAGTGCTCTAGATTATCTTGTAGTCCAAACACCTTTGTAGACTGAAAATTTTGTAGCTGGATTTGGGGTTTATGTTTCTCCTTTGGTAATGTGCAGACTATCTTCCTATACCAAAGACAATAACCCATGGCTGAAGGCTCTAAGTAGTTACCAGCTGGACTTCTCAGTGATCAAGAGTTGTATACGTGTTGTCTTCAGCAATAGGTCCTTGTCACCAGTTTGTGGAGAGCAATCTATAGACTTGGGAACAGTCTGAGTTGTTTAGTGGTTCCTATTGAACTCCTTTGGACAATAAGTAAATTCAGAGTAACCCATTCTTGGTATTAGAAACTTCATTTGGTGCCAAGAGATGTCCATTTGGGGTGCTGTCTCTCCAATTATTTGGCAATTTCATCTAGATCCTTTTCATATATGTATATATTTTAGAAAGCTTCTGCTGCATTGTTTCCTTTTGGAGGATTGGCTTTGAAGACTGTTAAAGTTAGACTAAATGAATTTTGCTTTATATGTGGGCACAAGTGTATCAGGCCAAAGAGTACAGTGTGGTGATTTGAATGAGACATGTCCCATATCTTCAGGCATCTTAATACTTGGTCCCCATTGGTAACAATTTGGGTAGGATTAAGAGCCTTCCAGCCTTGCTGGAAGAAGTACATCACAGCGGGGTTGGTGGAGGGAAGAGGCAGACTTTGAGGTTTCAGAAGCCAGGAGCTGTCTCAGGTATACCCACTCTGTTTGATGCTTGTGGCTCAAGTTGTGGTCTTTCAGCTTCTAGCTGCCATGTCAGTTACCTGCTGCAACTACCATTACAAACCTTAACCCTCTGAGACTACAACACCCAAATAAACACTTTCTTCCATAACATGCTTTGATAGTAGTGTTTTATCACAGCAACAAGAAAGTAACTAACACACTTGACCTTCGCTTTTTATTGTCTTGGTTATTTGAATTGCTTTGGCACATTTCTAAGTGAACTTACTGAGACAGAATGTCAGTATCTCATACATGGCTCTTTGGGAAAAAAAACGAGAAACACATCAAAATGAATTTTAAATAGAATGATTTTTTAGACATATCAGAGAACTTAATACACTTAAGCCACTAAAGAATCGTGCTGGCACTGTCAAGAATAACTGAAAGTCCAGAGTTAGGCCAGCTTAAAGATTAGCATAGAGAAATGCATCCGCTTTCTTTGTCATTGGTTTCTGTGGTGGTTTGAACACGGATGGTTCCCATTGGCTCATATATTTAAATACTTGGTCCTTAGGTGGTGGAACTATTTGCGAAGGATTAGGAAGTAGGTGTGGCCTTGTTAGGGGGATCATGTCACTAGGGTGTGGATTTTGGGTTTCAAAAGACTAAAGCCATCTTTAATATCTATCAGTCTGCCCCCTGGTTTTATGTCAAGATGTGAATTCTTGACTACTGCTCCAGAGCTGTGCCTGCCTGTGTCCTTCCATGATAGTCAAGGATGCTAACTCTCTGGAACTATGAACCCCAAATTAAATTCTTTCTTTTATAAATTGCCTTGGTAATGGTGTTTTGTCACACAAATATAAAAGAAACAAAAGCAGTTTCTATTCTCTGATTATGCCATATGTTAGCCTTCTTCTTAAGTTGGAATAACGTGACTTCAGTACTTCTGAGCCACATATCCAAAAACCCCAGCAAGACAGGAACAGTAAAAACCACATCAAAAAGCTGTTTCTTCTCCAGTATTCTCTTTGAGATAGAGAAAATACTTCCCAGAGGCTTTTCAAATGTTATATGACCACTTCTGAACCAATCTTATCTATTGGCTATGCTATACCATATGAAATTGAGTTTAATATTCAAATCACAGAACTACCATGTAATCTAGGGGCATGATACAGTGGTCAGAGAGGACACCATTATATTCAATCACAGCATCATTGTGCTAGGACTGCATAGAACATTCTCAAACAAAACTATAATATTTTTAGCTAAACTGAAGTTTCTTGATTTTAAAATTATTTAAAATAACTGCAACAACAGAAGAATAGCAAAGAGGAAACAACCTTGAATCTTATAGTAAGGTAATTGTCAAACATGATAAAGTTGAGATCTAGATAAAATATATCAAGAGATTAACATATGCTTTCCCAGACTCGTAAAGCAGAGATGAGTTCCAGTAAGTGTCATTTCCCAACATACTACTTGAGGATGCTACAATAAGAAAAGCAAGATGTGGCTGTCCAAGCACACTATTAGTGGAAATACACACACACACACACACACACACACACACACCTGGCATGTGATTTAATGTGGGTGAAGAGTCACACCAAGAGACCATTGTAGGGTTTCTGAATGGAAGTTATGAAAAATAAACAAAGAGCGAATATTAGATTCACTCACAGAAAAAGTTTCTTAAGAAACAATCATTCCAGTCTTGTGCTTTCCTTCTGTAAGAACTGATTCCATATCAAAGTTTCTATTCATGAATTCAGAGGCTTAAGGAACCAAGTTTATTGGGTTGAATACAGTGCAGGAGCAGCAGTGATTTGTGATGGGTTGCCCTAATAAGTCTCATCTAGAAAGTGGCAAGAACTGAGCATGGGGTAGAATCTGTAGTGGCTCATATTAGGCAGAACCAGAGGTGAGTAGATCATTTCTATGGTTTGAAAACATCCACATTTTGGCTGAAATAGATTATTATGAAGTTACTCATGTTTAGCACAAGAACAGTCTGGTTGTGAATGTCAGGTGAGCTACTGATTATCAAATCTCTACCTCAATTATCCAAGAGAAAGTTATATCTCAAATATAAAAGCTCATATACCGAATTTAGAAATTCTGGCACTCCTGCTGAACTTGAACTTTGAAAAAAAATTAAGGTATAAAAGTTGCCAGAATGGTAAACTAAGGTTTGAGCATTTCATTATGACTTTTGTTGTACAGTGGTTATAAAATTATTTTTAGTTCTATTCAAACACAATGTTAGGTGCAATTATAAGTAATGAAAAAAAAAATTCTGAGTGTGAGTACCCTTCCAAAGTTCACATATAAGCTATGCACCAGAGACACATTTTATCCCCCATCTAATCTTAACTCCTGTATCTACTGACAAATGTTGATACAGTCTCAGGCACTGGCTATTTTCCCACTATAAATGTAAAACAGGAATTTTAAAAGTCATAGTATAGCAACAGCAGAAATAATATAGAAAGTAAAATTTTATAAGAAATCATTTGAGATACTATAAACCTTTCCTTGTCTTAGATTTAAGAATTTCTGCATATTGACATAATGTTCTTCCTATTTTGCTGTTCTTTGAGCTGTCCAAACTAATTGGTTTAGAATAAACTTGCTTTCCCATTTCTAGTCCCACTGGTGAGTAAAACTTATGTAACAAGTTTCTCCAAAACATAGCTGTGGCCTCCCCCAGCGTTGAGCAGGCCATAAAGACCTTGTTTACCACAACAGACCTTGTTATAATAGGACCAAGGTGGAGTTATCCGCCCTGGCTGCACGTACAACTTCCTTTAGGAACTTAGAATAGACTGCCTGTTGAGCTCGCCTTTGGACACGATCCAGCTGAAACAAACGATGGGTTCGGTGGGGCTCTCTCTATATATATACAAGTGCTGAATATTAAACTTTGAGCCTTGATCAGAATACTTTGTCTTGGCTTCATGCTTTTCTCCCCCCTCCATCTCTTTTCATTTCCAGCCCTCCTCTCAGGTAAGCCCAGTTCGTCCGTGGTCACTTAGCGACTACACATAGCAAGAAGCCCACCTGTGATGTTGAAAACCAACGATCAGATAATAAAGTTACTCACCGAGACAGCACACAGCAGTTCTCCTCTCCTGGTGTATAGAATGATCACCTGGGATCCCAGGGGGAAATGGTGGCTGCTTTGGATGACAGTTCTGTCAGGTTTCCTTTTCATGTGTTACCCTTTAGCTAGAACATTGCATAGAAGATGCCACCTGAACAGTAACATTTCCCAAGAGTCCGGTCGGTCTTTTATATGTTTTATATCAGGTTCTCCAAAAGGGTCATAGCTACTAAAGGAAGGGCTTTGTCCTTAAGGTAATAATCATTTCCTACATTAATTACCTGGGTTCTAAACATTTGCATTGCCTTCTAGGATTTGTAAGTGTGGAAACATGAAAGGATAGCATGGCTAGAGATGGCTGGAGACCCAACATGTATCCCTGCAAGGGATGGCATGCATTTCACCACGCTCCCAGACTCCAGGCTCCTGACAGGAGGCCAAAGACCTCCATTGACCTGCGCCTTTCAGTCACGTAGGGCAACGTCCCTACTAGCCCCTCCACAGGTAGAAGACATGACTACAGGCCACAGAATCTCAAGAGATCTCCATATTAATGAGATACCTAAAGGCCAGAGGGCATAGCCAATTAAGCATTCCTTCCCAGACCCTCCTCCTTACAAACAGGTATTTAACCTCAGGCCCGCCCTGAGAGCATGGAGGGTACAGCTACATCCACTTTCTGCCATGACAATAAACCTTTTAAAATCATGGACTTCCTTGTGTCCTTGGGGCCCGAAGTGGAGAACCATAGAGGGGACTTTCAACCAATGAGCCACCAGCCGCCAGCTCAAGCAAGCTAGCAGAGCTAGCCATGAACCAGCCAAGCTAGTCACTGTAAGCAATAGAAGGAAGAGAAAAGTGTTAAAGTAGATTGCAGAATTGGAAGGGGAGAAACAACTGGACTGTAGAGATATTAGCCATTCAAGCTCTATCTGCACCATCTCTCCTGCCCTAAGAAAGTTGTATTTTAGTGCTAGAAGGTATTCACACTTATTGGATCATGTCTGACTGGTATCTCTCTATAGCGAATGGCTTTCTTCACAGGTGCCACTGCAGGCTTGGCTTTGTTCCCATGACCCAGACAAAACCCTTGTCCCTTATAGCTCCCCCAACACACACCCCTGCAGCAGCTTCTGTGGGAGCTCATTTCATCTATTTGTAGAACAATTTATAATTGGGCTAAAGGCTATATTGACCCTGTCTTACTACCAAAAAATATTTTGTTTTGATTCATATGCCAGTATTTTTTTGAAAGTAGAGCTCTCATAGAGCTTACAAATCTCTACTTAAGTCTTTCAAAGCCTACTGGGAAAGAGAGGTGGATGAGGTCGATATCACACAGATGTAATCATCCCCATTATCCAGGTAAAGCAAAAATAGTTGATCTTGTCAATCATTATTTTTTTAATGGTGGATCCTAGTATCTTCCTCTGTGGAAAGAAAATCTCTTTGGGAGGTCCCTTAGACCAGAACAAAGTCATTTGTGACATTATTATAGTTAAATCAATATTACTAATCAGCTTAATAACACAGAGACAATTTTTCTTAGTGAAAACACTTTAGCATGTTTAAAACATCCTTACTTACCCAGTGGGAGATTCTTGATGCTCTGACCAATGCCACAGACAATCCAGTTGTTTTCTCAGTAAAATTAGCACCACTTGAAGCTGTGGCTCCTTGCTTAAAATTGCTAGCTTGAAACCCCTCTTCTGTCACCTACTCTCATCTGACTCTTCCATTTTGTTAGGTTTTACATTGTAAGCAATTAGGTCTGTACCTTGTGTTTCTTTTACCATTTTTGTGGGCAGCTTATATAGCTGGGTTTTGCCAATTTCAACCAATGTGTCTTTATCTATCAGTGATGAAATGACTCCTTAACTGTCTGTACCAAGTTATTTCCTATGGCTCCTAGGTTCCATTTCCCTGCTTGAGAAGTCCATTTCTTTATTTTTACATGACTCTGTTTATATAATCTCTCACCTTTCTAAATGGGTTTTTCATTTCAGTCTCAGCTTCAAAACAAGGTTCACATACTCCTGACTATTTACACAGAATCCTTTGTTTCTGGGAACTTCCTGTTCTCCTTTTTTTTTTTCAAGGTAGCCAACAAAGTGGCCTGACTTTGTTTTTTAAATAGCAATATAGTTTCTAGAGCTATGACCTTCTGGCTTCTGATGCAACACGAAGCTTTTATTTTACTTTATTATGATGCCTCAACACAGTTTTTATTTGATCTTATCCAACATCTACCCTATAGATATAGTTAGATGCATAATAGTATTGGACTTCATGTGTTTCTCTATTAAAAATTAAAAACAGCCTTACTTTTGTCCATAATTCCCACTTATTTTATTGTCATATAATCATGTAAACATTATAAAATGATAGTGCATGGGAAGAAAGCTAAACGAGAAGTCAGAAAACAAGATCTAAATTCTGTCAAATCATGAAATGACCTTGAACCTCCTTGAAGGTCATTTCTTCATGCTGAAAAGGAGACTAAAGTTAATCTTGCACAGATAATGTAAGAGTTTATGAGAAAAATGAATAAACATCTAAGGTCTTTTGTTTACAGTTATACCCAAGGGAATCTCACACAGCATTGGGAAAGCTTGTTCTTGAAATAATTTTAGGCAAACAGCATATGTATGTATGTATGTATGTATGTATGTATGTATGTATGTATATTTGAGGAGTAACAGCATACCAGCTCTGCTGGAGTTTGTAGTACTCTTTGCAGTAAATCCTAACGGAGGGAACTGTTTCCACAGCTGGCATCATTCATGTGTGCCCAGCCATGCAGCACAGAGCATCTCACAGCACTCCTCTCCATCCTCCAGTTATTACACTCTTTATTTATGGTCTTCTGTGATGTTTCCTGAACCTTGGGTGAGTGGGGATCGGTATAGATGCTCCATATATGGCTGAACAATCACAGGTGCCTAGTTTTCAGCCCTTTGAACAGATAGGAGCCTCTGCAATAAAATGCTTCTCTGACCAAGGCTAACAAAAGCAAGGATCTATGGATATAAAAGGGAAGTATCATTTTCTTTCTCCTTCCGTCTTTCAGTCTTCACTTTCTGTTTGCCTTTTAACATCTTTCACAGGTTTGCTGCTTTTACCATTTTCTGAGTAAAGGAGATTATAAAGAGATTAAATCTGTGACTCAAATAAGATGCTTCAATTCCTCTTTCGTGTAGTCATTTAGATGTAGGTAGAAGAATGTGGCCTGGGATGGGCATCCACTCTTGTCCAAGTGGCTATTTGGGGATCCCTCATCTCATCACTGCCCTCTTTCTTACAGTGACAGCTTTAGCACAGGAATCAGATGGAAGCCCACAGTCTATCTAACCTTCAGGGCAAAGAGAAAGCTGAGATAACGTTTTTTAGCCTTTTTGCTGTAAGGAATGATACCACCACTGGGAAGGGCTCTCCAGTGTTCTGCACTCTGAAATGATAGTGGGACATTAATGAAGAACACCAGAAATGCAGAACTGAAGCTCTAGGGTCCAATATGAGTTGGAGGTAATAGAAGTATCTGAAAAAGCTAAACCATGGGAAAGGGATGGCAGAGAAGGAGATGAAAACAGCACTACTGGAATACAAGGGGGATTTGGAACCCCTCTAGTATAAATAGGAACCAGCTGACATGGAAACAGATGAGAGAAAAAGCAACTATAAAGTTAAATAAAATTTGGCCCCAAGATTCATGTGCCATTTTATTAACTGTGATAAAGTTGTTCATATTACAGACAACGACTTGTCCTTGACTGTTTCTGACTCCTACTGAAAAGCAAAGTGAGATGATTTTCCTTGCCATTTAAAAGAAGTGCTTACAAAGATATTCAAATTCTACACTTTGTAGAATAAATAACAGATATTAAAGTTTTCTATTATGAAGAAAATTCAGCAATTATTTAAAGTATTAAGTCATACTTTATAGACATATGTGCTAGCCTATTATTCTTCACAGCTGCCCATATATTTCTGCATATATGATTACCTGTCATTAACCTTTAATCAATAGTGTATTTTTCACCCAGAATGAAGGACTTATGCAGGTATCAGATAGCAAAGCTGGTGCGAGAAAAGTTCATAGGTGGTAGTGCTGGCTGTTGCTTTCTACAATGATAGTAGGATTCTTTTTGAAGAATGCAGATTTCAAAAGTTTACACTGATCTAACCATATGCCTACTGAATGTTTCAGTCACTCATATATATGTTTTTTTCTGTGAAAATTGTATATGGAGGACAACAGAAACAATACAGCTTCACTTGTGTATATTAATCTCCCCTTATCCTTCAAAAAATAAATATGGCTTTCTTACAAGAATTACTGAGACATAACTCAAAAATTTTTCAGACAAATGGGTTAGGTTTAAGCCCTCTCACCAGAGAGCTATTGCAACAACTGTATCAGTATACAGTACCCCAAGGTAACACCAATATGTGTTCTCTAAGGAAGAGAAATCACCTGACAGTAATGAAATCATGTCCTTCCAAAACAAACAGTATAAAGCCCTAGAGACAGACAGGAAAGAACACTGTGCAGGGCACATTTTTTTTTGTATACTCTGGGGGAAGCACTGTGCAGCGTGCAGTTATTGAGTTAGGAAACCAAGAAGTACATATCCTGGGAATAGGGGCTGTGCTGATGTGTATGCGTGGGAATGTCTGGAGAACAGGATCATGTAGGATGATGTCCTAAGGTTCTGAGAGCCTAAGGATGATGGATAAAGACTCCAGAGGAAGGAGTAAGGATAGGGGCTTCAGGAGAACACAGAAAAGTGGCAAACAGATGCAAAGTCGTGCAGAGATTTGGGAGAGTTAAGGTAAAGGGGAGTGTGGCAAACAGTCTGAATAGTAGGAAAGAGTGACAGTGTTGGTGGTAACGTTTGGCACACTTGAAGTACAGAGCTAGAGAGAGAAGCCAGTGAAGAGACTGAAAAGTGAAACAGGATGGGATGACTTAGATGGTCAAAATCTAACTTCGTTCTACAACAGGAGTCAGAAACAGTTCTCTCTCCTACCATGCTCAAAGACTAACTTAGCTCTTCAACAAGAGTCAGAAACAGTCAAAAAACAGTTTTCTCTCATGCAATGATCACATAAGTAATAAATGATAATAAAATGGCATAAGCCTTAAAACCTAATTCACAGAAGGGTGATAAATTCCAAAATGGCAGCCCTTCATAAAATATCAAAAAATAACTGAAGAAACATGTTATAGTACAAAACAGATCCAACATAGAAAAATCACTTTAATTTTAAAACACAGGAAACAAAAATTATGTAAGATCCACTTGATTGACTTAAAAGCATTATTTTGTGAACCGAAGAAGGCTGGATGTTACAGGATGTTACACCATCTGCTTCATTCCATGTATTGCCCATATTATAGAGAAATATAGCCTATGCCTTCCAATCACCTTATCACTGAATGCTGACCTAGAGGCATCTCCACCAACCATGGCTATTCTGAGCAACTCTAAATATCCTTGTCTTGTTCTTACCTGCAACTAGAGAATGAATTGGGAATCATTATGGAAGAAAACAAAGTTCTCACTGATAAGGATTTTGCATTTCCAGAAGGACTTAAAAGAACCCAGGTTAGGTCGATGCATATACTACCATATTGCAGTAAGGATCAGCAATTTGCTAAAAGACCAATAGAAATAAATTCCAAAATGGCATGGCTAATTGTGGTATAGCAGACATTCTGGAGATTTAACCCTTGGCATGTATTCTTAGCCACTGACATATACTATTTTGTACTACACAATGTTTTCATTATGCATACATAATGAATGTTGCATACATGTGTGATCTCACCTGCCTCGGCCACATCCTCCACTAGCCTGTTCTTCTTTCTATATACTGGCTCCATTAGCCTTCTCTCTAGACACAGTATGCATCTTCCTGACTCAAAAGTATTCAGACTTGCTCTTTCCTCTGCCTAGGCTTTCTCTCCTTTAACCAAGGTGAAACTGACTTCATGAAGATTTTTTAAATGTCTTCACCTACTATTTCTTCATAAAATTTTCAGGCTTCCTTAAATGAATTGACAACAGTATAGTCTATAGTACAATATATTCACTACTGGTAGTATATATAGGACTTAGGTAAATGATGAAGTCCAAGAGAAGAATGATCTTATCATTTTGGGGGTTTTCACACACACACACACACACACACACATTATTCAATGTTTATTGAATCAGAAAAGGATTGTCTCTGGGAATAGGGTGTTATTTTGAACACTATTTAAAAATCCTATGATACAAGGCAGCGACCAATGACTTGGCATTCAAAAGAGAGAACTCCCTGATGCATTACTAATTTCATATAAACTGTGCTAATTATTTTAACCTGTGACAATGTACTACTCAAAAAATATCTCTTGCATTCTAAGAGACCGGAAATTTTGCTGGACTTCACGGCCAAAGCTGATAATACACCTTGAAGTCACTTATGACAGGACTGGGCTAGCCTAGTGTGCATTCAAGCTTTGTTTAAACTGCCTTTTAGAGAACAATGAGGGGGAAAAATACAACCTTAATTTCCTTGGATTCCCCAAGTAATCAACATTTAGAACCTAAGATAGTGTATAGCTGTAATCTTAAATTATGTGCTCTTCTATGCCTATGACCCACAATAATGCATGTGTACTATTTGCTGAAAGCAGCAGATATAGATATTGAAAAATCTACTATAAAGGTTAGAATCAACTGCTTATGGTAACTGGTTGATAAACAATGATGTTTGTTATCTGGATCAACTGGGTCTAGTGACTGAACCCCTTGTAAAACTTGGTTGAAGATTTCTGTAAAGTATCCCATTCCTACCCCCATGGGATGCTACCTACACTGTTCAAACCACTTACAGATACAGACACCATTCACACTTTAAGACAAACAGCTAACCCAAAAGACAGATGCTCACAGGGATAGACACACAGAGAAATAGGGACCAACATTCACAAGACTGCCTTCAGGCAAATGCAACAGACATTCAGGACATGCAACAGACAGAGCATGGAAGACACAGGGAGCATGAAGTAGAAAATTCAAATCTGGACTCATATTCTTGGTTATACAACTCCAACGGGAAACACTTTTATTTCTTTCCATAAGAGATATCAGTGCATTATTGGTGACTTGGATTTAATCACTACGTCATTGCAATCTATGCATTAGCTTACTATAAGGTGACAGTATCAACCCCTAGTAAAAGTAGTTACTGGAGTAGGGTGACTTCAAGAAAGCCCATTTTATTTGTTACTTTTGTATTGTGATAAAACACAGGCTAAGAAAGGGTTTATCTGAGCTTTCAGCTCCAGAGGGTTAGTCCACAATGGTGGGGAGGGCATTGTATCAGGTGGTTGGAGCAGAGAGCTGACTGGCTGATCACATCTCAGCTTCATACTACTGCAAGGAGGAAATAGGGTGAGTCTAAGTACCCTTAAAGGCCAACCTCCCCAAACAGTGCTACTACCATGAATCTATTGGGACCATTTTCATTCAAACACAAGAGTAGGCTTAAATACTGCAGATGTATATGAAGTGATACCATTGTCAATGCCAACTGCTGACTGGCTGTGTGTGATACATTATGAATGACTCACTCACTGACCCCTGGCTCCTCACACAGGACAATCAGGACAGCTTTGCTTGAAAGTGTACAGTACTGTCTACATATGTTCATGGTTTAAGTTTTGTTCCATTATTGGAGAAATAGTTCACCAATGCCCTGACTCGAGAGGTTGGTAAGTCCTGAGTAAAGAAGGTTCCTCAAATTATTTTAAAGAAGACATATGTCAACTAGAATAGTTTTAGTATTAACTAATGTATCAAATAATGTGTAAACCTCATTGTTTAAAATAGTGAGGTATAATGTATGGTATCTACTGTTGGCTGACTAAAGATCATTTGTCACATAGTCCTCCTCTCACTGAAACCCATGTCAGCAGAGTTCTGAATGCTTTCCCAGGTCAGTGTTCCAGTCTCCCCAGAACTCTGGAATTTGGGCTGATAACTTACTGGCCATAACTAGGCACATTGCTCCATTCAACCATAAAAAGTAAGCAAATACTGTCCTAACACATGCCTGGTGGAAAGTAGGCAGTCAGATGTAGTCCATGAATAGTACTTTGCACTAGCCTTGTTCAATATCAGAACTCTAAAGTCCACTGAAAGATCCATGGGACCTACTGCCATTCTGGCTTTAAAAACAAAGATTAACATAATTACTACTCAGAAGTAGTAGTTTTTACACTCTTTACTAAAGGTGTATGATCATATAAGTCAGAAATAGAACTGGAAGGCTGAGTGTTTAACATTTGTCTGAGGCAGGTGTTATAAAATTTTCTTTTAAAAGATTATGTTGCAAACAATCTTTTTTTACTCGAGGTCTCCAATGGAATTCCCGCAACAGATAAAAATAATTTTCTAACCAGTTGATCATTACTTCTTTCAGATAAAACTGCTGTGTAACAGAAATTCAATAGGTTAACTTTATAATATATTTGTTCTGTTTGTTAGAGCAAGGTATACCATAAATACCCACTTATAATGTCTTCTGCCCAGCATATACCATAAATGCTAAAATAACAGCAATGAACTTGCCACAGAATCCATCTAAACAAAATGAATTAAATGTATTCTTAAAAACAGATTGCTGGAAAAGCCTAATGAGTATAATCCTTGATGCTTTCCCATTTTGTCTGTTGGCTGGCTGAACTGTGTTGCAGAGAGGTTTAACACAAAATGATGGTGTTTCCATTATCACCTGCATTGTACTAAGGTCAACGAGGTACTTGTTAATGGTCACTCTAGAGTCCCTAACTCTCACTTTCTATGAGAAGTACAAGTTTTCAAACTCATGTCCTTCTTCAGTTACCTCCAAATGCTTGTCTAGTTCTTTATCTGTATTTCTTTTGCACAAATACAATTCAGTTATCTAATGTATGTAAACTGGTTTAAGCAGTGCATACCACAGTCACCAACTATTGATTATTATCACTGCCTTCTGTTTTACAAATGATATCTTATATGTCACATGCCCTGCAGATTATAAAGTATGATTACCTTAGTGGTTCAACCTGGTCCTCCCTAGCGTGAGAAACCTTACTATCCAAGGCAACTTCTGTATTCTATTTTTCTTATTTAGGACAGAAAAGGTAAATGACCTCACAAGTGACCAAAGAGATCAAAAGCTACTTGTATATACATTTATTTATATGTCCCTAAGACATTATCTGAAACAGTAACTACCAAGAACTATTAAAAGGGAATGTTCAGCTGTCTTCACACTGCATTCCCATCACTGAGGTAGAGTCAATCCAAGATCATTGAAAAAATTTCAGTATATATTTTATTTTCATAATAATGAATCTGATATGCTCTAATGGTTTCTGGTTTCTCATATGTCATCCATACATCATTCATTCCATTCACTCAAAGCATCATCTTCATGTACAGGTATATCTGCTGGTGACTGGTCAAGAGATGTCGAATCTTTGTACCTCATAGAGCTCAGCTCGGACTGTATCTCAGTTGTTGAGGCTTTTGCCCCCCAGAAGGATTTCACTGCCGCCCTGGTGAAATAAAAACATAGGAAGAAAAACTAAACTTAACGAAGTTTGTGTTTGTATTTCCGTTCTATAGAAGTGCTTTCTACTCAAATCTTAAGTCCACTTAGAATAAGCCAGCTGCACCATCACTGACGATCCCTCAGATTTGTCAGGTATAACATACATATGGTCAGGGTTTGTTTCTAAGGCAATTAGGAGGTTACAATAACCAGGTTTTAAGGCAGTGAGAGCTACAGTTAAGCAGCAAAAGTATTCACGTTTTAAAAAATCGTTAAAACAGCTGCCTTGTAAAATTATAAAATGCTTATCTGAAGCTCTCCCATGCCTGGGAAGAGCATCATGTTGTTTTTAAAAGCATACATGTACAAGATGGGATAGCCTGAAAGGAGAGCATCAGGTACATACAGGAGACAGTGGGGCAATGGTCGGAGCTTCACTGAAAATGCTTGGGGATTGAGGAAGATGTCAATCATCAAGGTGACAGCACATCCCAGCCTTTCACCTACCAATTTATGATGATGAAAATCAACACGAAGATCACAAATATGCAGATAATGACTCCTATGGTCAGCACGAAAACTAAGACTGCATCGGTGTCTGGTCTGCTGGATCTTCTCATCTGCAATTCTAAAGCAGAGAAACATCCAGTGATGGATGCCACCAGAAGCAAGTGGGGATGACTATCTAAATGGGCCATTCCTGTAAGGTAATTTTCTGGATATATTCTCACTTTCTGAGATACATAAAGGAGCAATTCTTGGCAACAGGGTAGGGGTATACTTAGTTACCTAACAAACTGGGAGAGGACTTTCTCAAACTGACCATCCTGGCTATATTTCTTGGATTTCTTTGGATTTCAGACTGCCTATTTATTTATCAAGTGACTTATTTCGGAAAGCTAAAGATTTTAATTTTGATTCGGTCTGATTTATTCAATGTTACTTTTTATGGTGATCATTCTGAGTCATATCTAAAAACCCTAAGACGCCTATTACTAAATCATGCAGACTTTCTCCCATTTCCTCTTTAAAACTTCATAGACTTAAATTTTATGCCTAGAATTCTGATTTACCCCTATTTTTTAAATATAAGCTTGGGGTTGACACTCATTGTTCTCACACACTACTCGCAAGTCAGACATTCTCTTTCTGCTGTCAGGCTGTTGAGGAGGCAGAGCTAGTTTGCAGACGTGTGCCAGCATCGCTATTCCACAGGCTGGTGATGAGACAGCATGTATCAGGGATATTTTGTGAAAGTCATAGCTTCCCAATGGTTCTTTTGTTCCCCAAATTCTAAAACACACAAAAATAATCCATACAGAAAAGGGCCATATGACCAAATGCTGTATTATACAGGTGAGTAAACCAGAGACCAGAGAGGTCTATTTGTATAAACTATGATTTGACTATTTTACCATTTTAACTTTACTACATACCACTCTGTGAGGAGTGATCTCTGCATGGCAACCTCCTGGTTTGTTCTTATCCTCATAATGCTGTGGACTATAACCTGTTTTTATCATTAGTCATACAGTATAGATGTACTTTAGTGACCCCCTTTAAACAGTCCTATGCACAATCACAAAGGTGCATTTATATTTGTATTCCAGCATTGTCAGATTGAAAAAAATTAAGGATTTCAGATTTGTGTAAGTGGGAGACTTTAAAAGAGAGACAATGTTTAGGAGTAGGTTCTGAAGGAAAACGCAAAATTCATCTGATTTCGTTCACTAGCACCCAACATCAGCCGAGAGAGGATGGAGAGTAAAGAGTATAAAGATTTCCATTCCTGAAGAGTAGTCATCTTGCAGGGTCCACATGAACCACCTGTATAATCTAAGTTTCATAAGAAAGCTGAATTTTCTCTTGAATTTTTCTAATAAAATTTTAATGCAATTAAAATAAATGAAAAATGGGTTGAGTTTCAATGCTTAATGTTTTAAATAAATGCAGCTTATCACTACCAAAACAAAGTACCATAGATTGGGTGACTTAACAACACAAATTTGTTTCATATTTTGGATGCTATAAATAATTTAAAAGTGTATTGTGGGGCCCAGTGAGTCTGGGGTTGCCATCTTCTCAGCTTTTGGTAGCCCAGCCTGGATCTACTTTCATGTGCTTGTCCCCTCTCCCCCTACCCCCCCCCCGCCTCTCTCATTTCTCTTCCTTCTTCCTTTACTGCCCCTTCCCTTATTTTAATTCTCCTTCTCTTTCTTCTTCCCTTTCTCCCTCCTCTTTCCAAAGTTCTGCTTGCCTCTGCCTCTCAATGCAGGGATTAAAGGCATACACCATTACATCTGGCAGAGTTTTTAATTAGCTACATCCATCCTAAAGATATTCCTATTTTATATTTGATTCATTACAGGATACCAGTCATAATTTCATCTTTACTGACCTCTTTGTATATTTACAATCTAAGTACTGAGAAAGCTAGGAGATCAACATATCTTAGGGGCACACAATTAAATCCCCCAAAACAATGTTTAATTATGGAAGACAATAATTGTGAGTGGAAATATGATACAGGAGAAAAAAACAAACAGGAAAGAGAATTTTTCTCTTTTTCCTCTCCCCTGCTTCTGTGTCTGTCTGTCTCTGTCTCTCCGCACCACTACCAACCCCCTCTGGGACAGAATTTCTCTATGTTGCTCTCGCTGTTCTGGAACTAACTATATAGAACAAGCTGGCCTAGAACTCCGAGATCTGCTTGCCTCTACCTCTCAATGCTGGGATTAAAGGCATACACCATTATATCTGGCAGAATTTTTCATTAGCTACAACCATCCTAAAGATATTTCTATTTTATATTTGATTCATTCCAATACTGTAGAGTACCAATTATTTGCAACAAAAGTATTTATTTGATGTAGAAACAAGCAAAATGTCTGGGGCCTGGGTGTGCCAATTGTCATAGTTACTGAAATATTCTGACATTTTGTTGATTAAGTGTGCATGTACTAAGTGGCAGAGGTAATTCACCATCCCTGGGTTGCTTCAAGAGGAAAAAAAATCAACATTGTCTCAATAAAGGACAAGAATTTGGAGTCTGTGCTCTCTTAGCTTACATACTTGCAGATAATGTTCCTAATTGTGAAAAGTGCTAACTACTAAAAAGTTCCTATTAGGGGTGAGGCAGTGAAGACCAAGTCCCAAATGGCATAGACACCAACTGTATCATAAGCTATGGCAAGTTGAGAATATTAATAAAGTTTGCTGGTCCTCCAATTTTTTCATCTTCTTTTGCTTTTCTTAGTTGTTACTTGCTACTGAAATTATCTTACTGATGATGTCTCAACATAATGGTTATCTTTTACCTCATAAATGTTTGCATTTATGAAATCACATCAAGAAAGTTTAACTAGTAAACATTTATTTTTAAACCTCTTTAAAACCCTTTGTAGCTTATTTTCATTTCATGAAGGATAGATACTTCATGGCATGGTCTCCAGACTGCAAGAAAACCTTTTTTAGGCTTAGAAATAGCTTCAGGAAATGCACAGACTCCCTCAAAGTTACCTACCACTTCTAGAAGATTTATATATGAAGACACTTCTCTGGGAATAAGAGCTCTAGAATATTTAATGATATAATGGCTAATTTGGATCTCATCTTGACTACATCTAAAGTCAACTAAAAGCCAAGCAGATGAGCACACTTGTGAGAGAATTTTCTTGATTGGATCATTTGAGATGGAAAGACTCATCCTAAATCTGGACCACACCTTCTGGTGGCAGGCCACATAAAATGATATGGAAGAAGGAAGCTTTTGCCTGCTTGTCCTCGCTCTTGCTGGCATGTTCATCTAGCCTGATGCTAA
Source organism: Grammomys surdaster (assembly GCF_004785775.1). Classification (NCBI taxonomy): domain Eukaryota; kingdom Metazoa; phylum Chordata; class Mammalia; order Rodentia; family Muridae; genus Grammomys; species Grammomys surdaster. The sequence goes on from NW_021604576.1 coordinate 19,484,071, forward strand.
GGCACGGCTTTGCTGGTATTAGAACCTATTTCTTAAAGACTCCGATTTTGTTGGAAGGTCAGCTGAGGAATCCAGCCTCATGGACCTAATAAGTAATGCATTCTTGGCTTTCCATAGGGAGACTGCCATTGTTGGGCTATCTGAACCATAGCCAGCAAACCACTCTAATAAATCCCCCTTAATACTTATGCTATCACTTCTGTTCTCTAGAGAATCTTAACACAAGTGAGTTGTCAAATACTCCTACCAACAAAGAGAGCAACAATAAAGATGGTTAAGAGAAACTAAATCAAAGGAAATACGATGCTGTAGGTTAAGCTTAATGAATACAGACATAGTTTATCATTTAACATTTCATAGGAAAACAATTTCTAATATGCAAAGTCATGTTCAGAGCTAGAGCAAGAACTTTAACACTGAATTATCAAAACCATAATTTAAAGCCAGCCATGATAGCACATCACACCTTTAACACCAGCACTTAGGAAGAAGCAGAGATGAGCAGATGAGTTCAAGGCCAGACTTGTTAAGGCTACCTAGAGAAATCCTATCTCAATACACACACACACACACACACACACACACACATACACACACACACACAAACGTCAAATGGATAACTCTTAAAAAATGCTCTGATTTTTTAAGTCTTAATTATATTTTTTTTTCATAATCATGCATGACAATCCATTTGTGTATCTTCACTTTCATAGTGGAAATAAAGCACTAATATATTTCAAGTTGAAGGTCTAGTTACTTTTTTAATGGTGAACTCTTTTGCTTAAAGATTCATTTATTGATGTATAGGAGTGCTTTGTTTGCACGTATGTCTGTACACCAGAAGAGCGCATTGCATCCAGTTAAAGACTGTTGTGAGCTGCCAGATGATTACTGGGAATTGTACTCAGGACCTATGGAAGAGCAGTCAGTGCCCTTGCCAGAGCCATCTCTAGCTCTAGGACTGGGTTTTTAAAGAAACAGCTTCCTGTAATGCATGTGCCAGATCCATATTGATCTACTGAGTCAGAAGCTTTAGGGTGGTGCTGGCTGAGATCTGTGTTTTAAAAATCACTTTAGGTAGTTTTGATGTTCCTGAAGTTTGGAGTGTAAGTTTGGGGTATAAGCAAAGCAAAGCAAAGCAAAGCAAAGCAAAGCAAAGCAAAGCAAAGCAAAGCAAAGCAAAGCA
>NW_021604576.1:19485266-19533179 GCF_004785775.1 Grammomys surdaster
CAAAGCAAAGCAAAGCAAAGCAAAGCAAAGCAAAGCAAAGCAAAGCACTACTGGATACTTACCACTTGTTGTATAGACTGTGAACTTAACAGATGCCACCATTTCGTTATTATCCAAGGTGTCACACTCGAAAGCCATAGGATGAAGTTCTCTTGGTACTTCCAGGACTGCTGTGTCATTTGTCAGTATAACAGGTTGCTATTAAGGAAAAAGTATGAACGATCTTAAGTGGTTTCACTTAAATGCCAATGGAGACAGTGAAAGACAAGCAGGATTGCTATAGCATCAGCAAACACAATAGGTTGCCAACGGAAGGAAGCATTCCTTTAACAGAAGGGGAGCTGCTCATGCTCTCATCCTAGTATGTAACTAACTGCACATCTATGATTTAGAATCAGATTCTCTAGACTTTCCCAACCCTGTTGACGATGGACAGTACTTTAGTTACTGTTTTGTCAACTGGACACAAGTTAGGGTCATCTGGCAAAACTTAGGATCAACTGAGAAAATGGCTTTATTTAACTGTCCTGTTGGCAAGTCTGTAGGGACATTTTATTGATTCATGATTGATGTGAGAGGGTCCAGACCAATGTGGGTGGAGTCACTCTGGGCAGGTGGTCTTGGCATGTTTAAGAAAGTGGGCTGAGCGGGTCATGGAGAGAAAATATTCACGGTTCTGCTTTAGATTCCTGTGCTGCTTTCCCTCAGTGGTGTACTGTTACTCGGAACTGTAAGCATCAATAAACTATTTCCTCCCAAAGTTAGTTTTGGTCAGTGTTTTATCACAGCAACAGAAAAGCACACCAGGACACTGGCTATACCTCAATTACTCATCTATAAAACAACACAACTTACTTTTAAGCCTATAGTTGTATTATGCCGTTTAAGTGAGCTCTAACACTCAGTTGATCTGGCATTTAAAACACCTTCAATTGGTGTCATCTATTATTTATCATGCCGATCTATATAACCCTGTAAGAACCTTGATTCCAAATCAGAATATATCATAAAATGTGTAAATTTAAGTTATGATTATAGATGACCCTTAGATATATATACTTTTAGCCTGACAAAAAATTAAATTCCAATAATATAGTAAAGTTGTATGATTTTAACTCCAGTTTTCAAATTGCTTTCCTCACATGTCAGAACTGGGTACCAGATGTTATCAGGCACTAAAATGGCGAGATCATACAGTCCACTTACTTGGTCTGGCTTTAGAAGCTTCCATATGTATTTAAACCGATTTTCAGGAGATATGTGAACACATGATAGTCTAGCACTTTCAAGATTTTCAGAAATTGGTTTACCCCCTGAAAAAGAAGATAAATTGGCAATACCACTGGGCATAGTACTGCTTTATCTGGCCATACTTTGTTTAATAAACAATTTTAATTATGCCAGCAACCAAGGATCAGGAGTCATAAAACTATCAAGACACTGAGCATACTGTACTACACGTGTGTGTGTGTCTGTGTCTGTGTGTCTGTGCATGTGCACGTGTATGTGTGCGTGTGTGTATACATATAATACAAGAGAGTGGCTGTGAAAATCCAACTTTCTAATTTCTCCAGTTGAATAAACAGATTCAAAGTTAAGGTAGAATCTACTGATGATCCCTGAGAAGATAACAAAAGGCCAAGTTAGAATCCAGGTCTCAAATCTTATGTCCCTACAGTGGCAAATAGTCTTATTGTAAGGAAAACTTTGTATTGTCTGAGGATCCTTTCTCATGACACACTATTGTAAAAAGCCACCCTCAGACACAGAAACCAATTGGATGCTGAAGTCACTGAATCTTGTAATTGGGTGTCTGATTATAAAGGCATCACCAAAAGAAGCAGGAGAGCAGAGACCAGGGCCCTTCATGTGAATGCAGAAAAGTGTGGAAGAGGAAAAGGCATTCAACTTTAGTGATATGTTATTTTCAACCTGGAGATGTGCCCGTGGCTCCTAATTTAGGATTACGAAACCTCAATAAAGAAGTTGAAATGTCAGAAAAGCCTGATACAAACAGCTCTAAGTTCCAATTTAAGGTTTACCAATCTACAGATAAAATGTCTTGGCTGTAACATTAAAAGTGTTCCACTTCAGGGCAGGCTCAAACACAGACCCTAAGCCCAGTGATGCAGCAGCATATCACAGGCTACATATCACTGAAACGTAAATCAAAAGCAGGGCTACTTAGCACTCTGAATGTCTAGACATGGGGAATTTAATTTTTTATTATTTCTTTTTATCAGTTGATGAGTCTCCCTGTACTCAGTACTGGTTGAGGTTAAAGATACTTTCCCAGCACAAACCCTCCTTCAGCGAATACAGATTCAACTTACAGCCACAATCAACAGGTCCACGGCATTCTTCCACACGAACAACACACTTGGATTCACCTCCAGGGCATCCATTGGTTAAAATTACTTCTCTGATACCAACACCTTTAGTTAAAGAAATGAGCAAATGTTCAAACTTTCTTCCCATTCAGATCTGTACTTTTAGTTAAATTTTGTTTTGTTTTGAGAATGTTCTCTAAATTTCAAAAATTAAATCCCCAAGTTCAGGATGAGAACACATAGAATGTTTGTAGACTCCCCACATCACTGATTTCCTAAAATGGTATTTCCTCAAGAATGTTTCATAAGATGCATGGGTGCTATTCCTATTAGAGAAAGGATTCTATGCTCGCATGCACATTTGAAAATATTACAATGCAATTAAAAGGACCTCTTTAGTGCAGAAGTTTTGGGGAACTTATAGTATGCTAATACTCTCATACATAATTCTCTACTGACTAAAATATAAAATTTTTATATTTCAGTACCTTTGAAATCAAAACTTATTTATAAATGTGCATGTTTTAAATTGATAGCATTTTTCCTTTTTTAGAGTACATAAAATATGTTTCCTAAAGCCAATAAAATCCCATTTGAAATAACACATAGGATTAAACAAATTTATTTGATCATAGAACTTTTCAGACTTGGAGTTGAAGCTTCTGGAAGAAATTCCAAAATCATATTTAACATAATAGCTGCTTTTTAGTAGCTGCACTGACAAACTCTCTGTATTAAGTATAGATGGGATAAACTGCTAAGCACACCTCTATGTCCAGCAAGATACTCTTTCTGAAACTGTCACACATCTTGGTAAGCAATCAGATGGTTACTAGCTGATCACAGAGTGTCAGTGGTTTCTAGTCCCATCCTGTAATGAACAGTGTAACAGACTTGGCAGTCTACCTTCTACTTCTGGTCTGCTAGAGGTCCCTCTTTAGCCCCTAACAAGGCATTAATCATAAGCTCATTCCACAGAAAGGAAAGTCTGAAGATGACATGTGGATTACAAATTTAAGAGTGTATGCGTACAGGTCACCCATAGAGCTTTATAGACGTGCAAACTCTGACCCAGTCTTGAAAAGGTCTGAAATCCTACATTTCTAAAAAAATTCCTTTGCGATGTTACCCCTTTGAGGGTTAAGAAAGTAGACTCCACAAGATCATGAGAAGGAAGGCTGAAAGATTATTAATGTTGTAAAAATCACTACGCTGTGGAAATTTTTCAATCAGCAACAACAACAAAAGACGTAAATTACAACTGAGAACTTGGACTGTTTTATAATGATTCCTGTCATTTTGACTGTCACTACAAAGCTACAACCAGAACCCTGTTTTAAGCTTCATTAGAAAAAAATGCCTGCCAGGGACATGGAGGAGGGGTGTACAGAGAGCTACTGTCTACTGGAAATGAGGGTTTGGCTTGGGGTACTGAAAATGTTGTGCAGATAATGCTGATGTGGCAATGTTAGGGCCACTGAATTGTATACTAGAAAGTAGTTAAAAAGCACACTTCATGTTATGCATATTTTTGCCACAAACATTAAAAAATTGTCAGTTTTGTTAATTCTTTTATCAAATATTTCACCTAGAAATAGATGTGTACAGACTAGAATCTCATCACTGTTCTTTCTTAAGTTAAATTCTACTGAGAAACAATTTCATTTGTTAGTCATCTACTGTCTTCTTATCGTGGGGATTCCAGGCAACGGCTGTAGAGCCCAGAGGACTTCCAGCATTAGCAAGAGCAGCTTCCTTGTGAACTGGTCCGAACTTCAGACTCTTAGACCTATCCATAGTCCTAGGTTGTTAGAAACTGGGTCAGTCCAACAATCTGCTCTAACACATTTAGTGTAGCTGTTTGAGAACCAGTGGTCTATATAACACATGAAACCTGGATCCCAATCCTACATTTGATATTATGTTTAAATTTTCTATTTATGGAATGGACAGTGTCCTGTTCCTTCACCATTACTCATCTCACAAAACAACACCTCTTTTCTCCAAAATATGACTTACAAGTTAGAGAACCAGAGTATTTGGAATAGTCTATTACAAATAAGCCTATTTCTTGGCAAGGTTGCCAAAATAGTGTGGGAACGCATCTGTTCCATGCACTGAAGATCTCCCATCTTTGAACATCTGTGAAGCAGAATTTTAGTTTAGTGAGGATAGTTTCTATGCAAAAATACCCCAAACCTAAAATACACCTTCTAAACAAATACCTAGTGTTGTGTGTAAATTATAATAATAGGCATAGAAAGCAATAAGACATGAGGAACATATAAAATGTACAGAAATTACACATAACTGGCATCTAATCTGGGAAGTTCAGTATTCATTGTTCCTTTGGTCTGGGCTACTTACCACAAGTGACTGTGCACATTCCGAATTCTACTTCTTTGACTATTGTTCTGTTCTGAACTAAACAAAGTTAAAAAAACATTATTTAATCATATGAAAACTTTTTAAATGACAAGCATCTTACTTGTGAAGTAAAAGGTTCAAATAATTGTCATATGGTCAACGGGTTACTTATTTATTTTTTAGCTTTCTATTAAAACCAGGAAAGCAAAGTTGCCCCTCACATGAATAAAGATATCACCATTCTAAGTCAAAAGAATCCTAAACTTTTAAGAACATTCATTAAGTTAGAAATAACTATGTTTGCTTTTGAATCTCATATACAAGACAAGGCTTTTCTTCTTCACTAGCTAATACACAGAGAATTAAAATTCAAATGAAAAAGTATAACAAAACATACAACAGCCTTTGACCTTTAGGAACCATTTAAAATACCCTCTATTTTCTATAAAGAAGGAAAAAAATAAACTGTAATACAAAACAATTTACATCTCCAAATAAGTCTTCACATCAAATATGCATTAAAATTATAAACAAATTTCATTCATTTTGCAGGTTTGGATGGCAAATTTCGATGTTTCTAACATTCCACTCCACAATGCTTTATTTAGTATGGCAAAGATAGATAGATAGATAGATAGATAGATAGATAGATAGATAGATAGATAGATAGATAGATGAACACATGTGTGTGTGTGTGTGTGTGTGTGTGTGTGTGTGTGTGTGTGTGTATAATTATTTGAGAAGTGCTGTAGTCTTGGTTCTAAGTCACATTTTCTTTTTACTTTCCTTCTGTGGTGTTTTGGGGGCTGAATTTCCTTACCTAGCACAGACTGGCCTTGAACATGGTTATCCTCTTGTCTCAGCTCTCTAGGATTACAGGTATGAACTACCATGCTAAAACATTTCCTGTTTTCCTAATCATTCTGAAGTTTGACATGAGTTCCTATAGTTACAGATGTAACCAAGACTTCAAAAACACAAATTAAGACTTAAATCTCAACAGAAAAAAATATACAACAGGCTGCTAAAGGAGAATGCTAAAAACCACTGACTCTTCAGGCAACAAATCACACAGAAAGCATTTGAAGTCCAACTTGAAGTCCAAAACACAGCTTCTATTAGCTGTTTGAATTTGAGTGAAGTAACTTAAGTCTGTCAAACCCAATTAACCGTTTGTAAAAACTGCAAAGCCTAGCTCACCTGATAATTGACACTGAATAGATTATGAAAGCAGCCCATAAATTGCTTAGGAGTACATATCCACTGAAGACATAATATCAAACCCAATTCAAACTCATTTTGTAGTTATTAATTTCAGATTCCTAATTTTTCCTGTTTTCAATATTGTAAAACATTAACAGTTTCACAGGTTTTTCACTTTGTTCTGCATCTGCAAACATCAAATACAGTACTGTGAATACAGAGCAGGCATTTGAAGCATATAATTAAATTAACATCGACTTTGTTAAATGATTTGAACTATCATGATGATCAATTTAAATTGACATTTTAATACTTGGAATGCCTGAATACTTTCAGTTGGCATATTATGAGACATAAGCTAAAAACTGGACCCTGGGCATAAAATCCTATATAGAAGAATGACTTCTGGACCGTTAACAATCATCTGTCAGTGAGGTCTATTATTCACTACCTATGTTACTCTGGGTAAACACGAAGTTGCCTCATACTTGAGTTTCCTCAAAGGGTTTCCTCTTATTTGAGTTTCCTCAAAGGGGGGAAAGGACAAGGAGATAGAGCCAGAAAATATACAAAGATTCTTTCAATGTTCATATTTTCTGATGTACTAAGTGTCTATTTAGTCACCTTTCAAAATTGGAACTCCTACAACTGTAGTTCAAGAAAATTATACAAATCTGGACTTCATGTGGCATTTGTCAAAGTTCACATTCTATAACATTGTACCAAATAAAAAAAACTAGTCTTATAAGTACCTCAGTAAGAGCCACATATGCTAGTTAATTGGTTGGTATCAATGTAAAAGGAAAGATGTGTCAAAGGCCTGTGTCTTCCTCAACAATTTATTAATGACCTGTAAAAAGAACCTGGGTAACATGCAGACTGAATCTGGGGTCCTGAAAATATGTCGGATGATAAATTTGGATGTGAAAGTGAAAGTGGCAGAGTTGAAGAATGATCTAACAAAACGAAACCTCAGATGAAATTAAAGTCCTAGAGGTTGAAATCTCAACTGTCCAAAATTACTGTGTGCAGTTGTCATGAGAGAAGAAAAAGTAAAGACCACCAATAATCTCAGCAGTGAGTTCAGAAGGAAGCAAGAATGTAGCAATGACTCCAAGCCTCCCAGAGCCTGGTCCACAGCCTGTAGGTAAGCATCCCACTGCACAATGTGACTGCTGGCACTCATCAGGGTCAAACTGGAATCCTCACACTGTTGCTTTGAGGAGAGGAGATTTGTAAGGTTGATATCTCAGGGCTTTTATTCTTTCTTAAATGAAGAACATATTTTTTACTTTACTTTTATTGCACTACTGGGTATTAACCTGGAGTCTCACGCTAGGTCAGTGTTCTAACCTGAGCTGTATCTTTGACCCTACTCTTCTTTTTGCTTTTAAGAAAGGTTTCATTACATTATCCAGGATGGCCTTGAATTCACTTTGTATGCCAAGTTGACTTTCAATTTACAATATTCCTGCCTCAGCCTCTAAAGCAGCTGGTCCACAGATCTGTGCCACCAGACACAGTTGTATTTTTATAGAGTGCGACTCCTTTTATGATTTACTATATATGTCTATGGGACCCTCTAATAAGCCTAAGAGCATATTGATACAGAATACTTATAAAGTACATGAAGAAGAATTTAAATTAATGTAACACATTCTAGTTCCTTTTATCTTGAAGCATTGTTACTTCATCATTAGTCATCAGGTATTTCTAACTGTATTTAAAAAACTATAATGATCAAATTGAAGACTGACTGGAATTGCCTAGAAAGACAAGCAATTATGAAATAAAGCAAAGCTGTGAAGTCAACATCTCTGCCCATCCCTCTAGCTTCTCTCTTCTCACTGCTTGACTGTCTTCCAGGAATGTGGGACAGTCTAGACGTACCTTCCATGTAGTCTGTTTTCTAGGGAACGATCAGTAGAGTTCACCAGAAATGAGCAAAGTTAAGGTTTGATAAGTGTTTTTGTTGTTGATGTTGTTGTTGTGTACCTTTTGTTTTTGCTTGATCATGGCCAAGGGTAAAATGAACAGGTAAAACCTTTTGCAACTAACAGGTTGAATAATGGAAAGAGACAACAATATAAATGGTAAAGGTTTAGTTAGTTATATTATCAAAACCTCATTGATACATGGCACCTTGGCTGAACAGCCAGGGTTTTCTCTAACTTAGTAAGTAGATATGAAATTTCTAAAGATGAAGAAGACACATGTCACATCTTCCAAGAGAAAGGGGTTTCTCCTGAAATATTCTGCTATGAAACTTGAACCCTCTTGATTTTCTAAAAGCACAAGGGACAGTGCTACTTCCTTTTTCTCTCTATGTGGGGACTCAAAAGAAAATGGATGATGTTGACATGATTGAAGCTCATTGACTAATCTTCCAATTGTTTACAAATCTAAAAACGAAGACGCTTTGCAATTATGCAGCACAACGGCATTCTCTCCAAAGAAAGGCATGGCTTTCATATTTTCCATAAGTATTATGTTTTGACAATAGTGTGAAAAGAACCACAATAGTTATGAACTAAACTCTAGTATGCTGGTTGAATTTACATAATGGATACATTCCAATTTCATGCTTAACAGTTGAGAATTGAGGTACATTCAAATTATTTGCCCAATTTTGAGTGCATATAGCTTCAAAGGTAGGACGTACAAAAATTAGGGGAGTTAGAAGACCAAAGTTTCTTCAAAATCTTCTCACCAGTGGTTTTTGCTACCCTTTATTTTTGTGAACAACTTGAAGCCGACTTAAAAGTAAAAAAGAAAGAAAAAGAAAAAATAGATACTAGCTAGTAAATGATGATGACAATTTTTACAAATCCACCAGGGCTACAAGGATCAAGCAAATGTACCAAGGATCTGCACCAAGGATATGTATCACCTCTGCTTCCAGTTGTGAACTCAGTCTCTCCAGCCAAATGCACTTAGGCATAACACTGTATATCTACGATGTCAGAGGACACATGAATTCTCAACAGTCTACAGATGTAGAAACTGAAGAGCTAAAAGAATATGTGCATTTAACTTTTGAATTTGAATGCAAAGGATTGCACATCCATCCCTAGAGGACGGCCTAGGTATTACTCAGCACTTTACAGCTACAATTTTCCTTTGACCAGTTTAATACTAAAACTGTTCAAAGAACAGAAGCAATGTTTAGAACAGTCTCTTCTGAGGGCCTTTCTACCTCACACTTCCAAAGTCATGGAGCTCTTCAAGATCTCTGTAATGTTGCCAAGGCAGGATCTCCAATAACCTCAGTCAATTTCTTTCTGATGCTGAGTATCTGTGATCACTCACACTATATGAACAGATTGAGAAGACAAGAGAAAAACAAAAGACATCAAGACAATGTCTGCTGGCTCATTGGTGGGGGTAGGGAATCATCCTCCTTCAAAAGTCTGCCAAGTTGCCATTAACCTACCAGCACAAGAGTTACTCAGGAATATGTACAACTGTTTGTAAGGTTCTCTTGTTTATTGAGTCAGGAGTATAAGCCATGTTTATGGAGCCAAACATGCGTTTGTTTCATTCTCTCTTGTGTTAACACATCATAATCTGACATCTTTACTTGGATTCTTTTGTTTTCCGATGCCTGTATCCTTTGAAGGATAAACACCACACTGCCTGCTGGCAGGGTGCTGAGGGCTCCACCAAGATTATGGGAGCTCTGGGGCAATTTTGTCAGCATAGTAAATATATCATTTAGGTGTGTCACAGTAAAAAGAATTTGACTTCCCTTGAGTTCCCATGTCAAGAACAGAAAAAGACAAGAATGTCAACCATTTTGGAACTTGAAAAATAGAACCACCACCCACCTACTATAGGAAGATGACTGCAGAGTAAAACACACACACACTTCCCCGTAGTGAGGGGGTACTCTATTTCTTAAAAATAAGCTTTCCTTCTCCAAAGTAAGACTAAAATATTTCTGTAGCAATTTCTAATTTGTGCTTATTTTCCCAGAGCCTTCGACATTAGCACCTTGTTTTTACAGGCCTTAAGATGCACAAAGTGGGTTAACTCGGGGCTGATGTGAATGCCAGAAAACTCTACAGATGATGGCACAAGTAATTCTTTTCTACAAAAGGATGGGCTTCTGGCCTCTTCAGTGGCCTCCCATGCCCAGGGAGCCACTGCCCTCACCCTCTTCCTCGGCCTCGACCGTGGTATCAGTCTCAACCACTTCGCCTTCGTTCTCAGCCTCCTCTTCGGGCTCGTTCTCGCTCTCGCTCTCGCCCTCGCGGGCCATGCCGGGTTCCTGGATGGCGGAGGTGACATTCGATGCCTGCGAGGTCTGCAGGCCCACCAGGATCAGCCATCCGATGGCCAGCAGCCCAGCGAGGCAGCCTGCGCCCCTGACGCGCATGCTTCTCGGCCTCACGGCCGCCCAACGCCCAGTCGCAGCCCGGGCTCTGGAGGAGAGGCACTTCGAACAGTGGCCAGAAGGGGCTGCGCTGCGAACCCCACCGTGTCTGGGAACCATTGAGGCGTCACCGCGCGTCACACCAATCGAAGCCGGGACATCAAGAGGCAGGGCGCTTGAGGGGACCGACAACAGAAACTCACATGGGCGGGAGGGGGAGGGGATAGGGGTAGGGGAAGGGTGGGACTTCTGGCGCTCTTTCTGGCCGGCCCTCACTTCCTGAACTAGCATAATGGAAGGTCACCCTTGCCCTCTTTGCTGACGCTACCTATACCTGATGTCAGCTGCTTGGATTAACTGTTTTGTTAATCCAATGGTGCGCCAACGACCTTGGACATCTTGCTTCCTTCCAAGACATTGCTTTTTTGTGTTTTGTTTTATCTCCTAGGCGTAGGTATTCAGAACTAGATTATGTGCATACTTCATGTGACTTGGTTTCAAAATTCCCTATCATTAATATCTGACTTGGACTGATTGCAGTCTTTTTAATTATGTTGCATTGGACTGGATCTGCAGATGCAGGTGAGACCAATCTCCACACAGAGCGTGCAGGGACGCTGTAGCTGAGAATTTTGTGAATGCTGCTTAGTCATGCCTTTACATTTCTATACTGTCCACTTTGTCAGCTCCAGGAAAGGAAAACAGGTTAAATTGTCAACTTTAGGCCCCATTGTATTTTTAGATACCTAATGGGATGTAAGATTCAACTTTCAAGGAGATTTTAAAATCCTGTTGTCTTAAAAATATCAGATCTTCTCTAGGTTTGATTTGGAAAACTCATCTTCAAATGGCTGCCCAAGAGGTCAGTGATCAGGCCCCCAGTAGATTACTCTCACAAATGCTCCACAGATCCCTATACTGATTTAAACTAAGAATCTCTTCTGCTAGGTAAGATTTTCCCTAAAGTTGAGTCAGACTAGAAGTCAAAACTAATACCTTACTATAATTTCCCACCACCTCATTTAGCATCAACGTGTACTTTAGTGTCACAGGAATGAAGAATGATGTTCAATTGCATTCCTTATATCAGTGATGTTTTCTCTGGTCTTTAATTCATATTTCTTCTTGGGAATAGAATCATGGATATTTGAGTCAGAAAGAGACTTAGAAATCATTATATTCTGAGTCACCTATTATTAGGCCAGGAGATTAAGAACTGGACAGATTGTCAAACTCAAGACCACTCAGCAAAGCTGAGTCTCACAAGCAGAATTCTGAAATGCAGAATGATTCCTGTAATTCCAAGACATATTTAGTACAATGATTACATATTGGAAGTTCAATGACTGACAAAAATTAGGGTTGCTATGTGTCTTAGTTAGAGATTTAGTGTTGTGAAGATATACCATGACCATGACAACGTAAAGGAAAGTGTTTAGTTAGGGCTGACTTACACTTAAGAGGTTTAGCCCATTTTCATCCGGTGGGAAGCATGCTGTCATTCAGACAGATGTGGTGCTGGAGAGAGAGCTGAGGGTTCTGTATCTAGATCCACAGACAGTAAGAAAAAACAGCCACTGGGCCTGGAACCTCAAAGCACATGCCCCACTGACATGCTTCCTATAAATAGGCCATATCTACCCCAACAAGGCCACAGCTCTTAATAGTGTTACTCCCTATGGGCCTATGGGGGCCATTTTTATTCAAAACACAACAGTGGTTTGGGTTTTTTTTTATCAATTATTTTATTTATTTGCATTCTAAATGTTGTCTCCTGTTCCTGTCCCCATCAAAGAGTTCTTCCTCCATCCACTCTCCCTTTCACCTTTCAGAGGGTGCTCCCCTGTGTATCCCCCCCACCCTGGGGCAACAAGTGTCTACAGGATTAGGCACATTCTCTTCTACTGAGGCCAGACAAAGCTGCCTCTGCTACATATGTGCTGGGGGTCTAGGACCAGCCCATGTGTGCTCTTTGGTTGGTGGTTCAGTCTCTGGGAGCTCCCAGGAGTCCAGATTACTAGACACTGTTCTTCTTCCTATAGGGTTGCCATCCTCTCCAGCTCCTTCAATCCTTCACCTAACTCTTCCACAAGGGTCCTCGACCTTAGTCCAATGGTTGGCTGTTAAGTATCTGCATCTGTCTCAGTCAGCTGCTGGTAGGGCCTCTCAGAGGACAACCATGCTAGGCTCCTATCTGCAAGCACTTCATAGCATCAGTAATAATGTCAAGGATTGGTGCCTGCCTACCCATGGAATGGATCCCAAATTGGGCCAGTCACTGGTCAGTCAATCCTTCAAACTCTGCTCTGTTTTTGTCTCTGCATTTCTTTTAGACAGGAGCAATTTCGGGTCAAACTTTTGTAGGTGGGTTGGTGTCACCAGCCCTCCAATGAGGATCCTGTCTGACCACTGGAAGTGGTGTGAAGGTTCCATATCTCCATAGTTGGGCCTTTTGGCTAAAGTCACCCACATTGAGTAGCTTCCCCCATCCCAGGTCTCTGAGACTTTCTAGAGGTTCTCCCCATCCCCACCCACACCCACACCCTGTAGCTGCATATTTCTATTCATTTTCCTGGCCCTCTGTGCCTCTCTCCTTTCCTACCCCCCTCCATACCTGATACTGCCCTTCCATTCCTCTCTCTCCTCCCATCCAGGTCCCTCCCTTCCTCTGCTTCCCATGAATATTTTGTTCCTCTTTCTAAGTGGAATTTAAGGATCTTTACTTGGGCCTTCCTTCTTTAATTTCGAACAGTCTGAGGGATTAATCATGGGTTTTCTGTACTTTTTGGCTAATATCCACTTATCAGTGAATACAAACCATGCATGTCCATTGGGTCTGGATTATTTCACTTAAGATATATTTTAGTTCCATCCATTTGCCTGCAAAATTCATGATGTCCTTGTTTTTAATTGATGAGTAGTATTCCATTGTGTAAAGAGCCACAATTTCTGTATCCATTTTTCAGTTGAGAGTCATCTAGGTTGCTTCCAGTTTCTGGTTATTGCAAATAAGGCTGCTGTGAACATAGTATAGCACATGTCTTTGTGATATGGTGGAGCATCTGTTGGGTATATTCATTCCCAGGAGCAGTATAGCTGGGTCTTCATGTAGAACTAGTTTCAATTTTTCTGAGGATCTGCCAGATTGGTTTCCAAAGTGATTGTACCAATTTGCAATCCCACCAGCAACTGAGGAGTGTTCCTCTATCTCTACATCCTGGCCAGCATCTGCTATCACCTGAGTTTTTGATCTTAGCAATTCTAATTGGTGTAAGGGAGAATCTCAGGGTCATTTTTATTTGGGTTTTCTTGATGACTAAGGATATTGAACATTTCTTTAAGTGTTCTCAGCCATTCAAGATTCCTCAATTGAGTATTCTTTGTTTAGTTCTGGACCCCATTTTTAATTGGGTTATTGGGTTTTCTGAAGTCTAATTTCTTGATTTCTTTGTATATTTTGGATATTAGCCTTCTATCAGATGTAGGGTTAGTGAAGATCTTTTCACAATCTGTACTTTGTTCTTTCGTTTTATTGACAGTGGTCCTTTGCCCTACAGAAGATTTTCAGTTTCATGAGGTCCCATTTGTCAATTGTTGATCTTAGAGCCTGCGCCATTGGTGGTCTGTTCAAGAAATGTTGCCCTGTGCCAATGTGTTCGAGGTTCTTTTCCACTTTCTCTTCTATTAGATTCAGTGTATCTGGTTTTATATGGAGGTCCTTGATACACTTGGACTTTAGCTTTGTAGGAGATAAAAATGGATCGATTTGCATTCTTCTACATGTAGACAGCCAGTTAGAGCAGCAACATTTGTTGAAGATGCTTTCTGTTTTCCACTGTATGATTTTAGCTTCTTTGTTGAAGATCAAGTGTCCATAGGTTTGGGAAACTAAATCCATTGATTTTGAGAGATATTAAAGACCAATGATTGTTGATTCCTGCTAGTTTTGTTGTTGGAGGTAGTATTATGTTTGTGATTCTCTTCTTTTGGGTTTGTTGTGAGATGATTAATTTATTATGTTTTAATGGGTGTAGTTCGCTTCCTTGTGTTTGAGTTTTCCTTCTAGTGTCTGCTGTAGAGCTGGATTAGTAGAAAGATATTCTTTAAATTTAGTTTTGTCATGGAATATCTTGTTTCTCCATCTATGGTGATTGAGCTTTGCTTGATATAGTAGTCTGGGCTGGCATCTGTGCTCTCTTATGGCCTACAAGACATCTTTCCAGAATCTTCTGGCTTTTAGAGTCTCTGTTGACATCTCAACTTGACATTGACCAATGTCAAGACCAATATCTTCTATGGTATCTTATATGCCTAAGATTTTCTCTTCCATCTCTCTTATTCTGTTGGTGTTGCTTATATCCGTAGTTCCTGTTCTCTTTCCTAGGTCCATCTCTAGAGTTGTCTTCATTTGTGATTTCTTTATTGTTTCTATTTCCATTTTTAGGTCTTGGATCTAAAAATGTTTTGTTTATTTCCTTTACCTGTTTTACTGTATTTTACTGCTTTCTTTAAGAGATTCATTTGTTTCCTTTCTAAGGACTTCTACCTGTTTGACTGTGTTTTCCTATATTTCTTTAAGGAAATTATATTCTTTTTAAAGGCATTTATCATCTTCATGAGATGCGATTTAATGTCAGAATCTTGCTCTTTAGGTGTGTTAGGGTATCCAGGGCTTGCTGTAGTAGGGGAGCTGAGTTCTGATGGTGCCAAATTGTATTGGCTTCTGTTGATTATGTTCTTGAGCTTTCCTTTCACCGTTTGGTTGTTTCTGTTGTTAACTGGATTGGGTATCCTGAATTGGAGCAGGCCTCTCTGGAGGCTGGTGGAGCTGTGTGTCCTGAATTAGAGCAGGCCTCCTGTGTTCCTGGTCAGGGCAGTCCTCCTGGAAGACAGGCAGGGTTGTAGGGTTGGGGTGAGAACATACTGATCTGACACAGATACAGGTGGAGGTATATACTGGAAGGGCAGTGGGGCTCCAGCTACCATACTGTTTTAAAATTTGGTTTCAATTTTGATTTTAACTAGTAAGTGCCATGTTAGAGATTGTTGTTGTTTCTGGGGTTTTGAAAGGTTACAGAGATAATAATGATTTGATATTCACTATTTAAATTCCCATAGCATAGGATGAAAAGTCACATGCTCCATAGTACTTGTGCAACAAGATGTGAACTGGATTTTGTAACATTTGTAGTTCCAATCTAGGCAGACTAATAGCAAGGCAGTAGTGATAGCAACTACAATATGTTACTTGTATAACAAATGCCATTCTTGTGGAGTAAAAGGCATAACTATCCTTAAGAGTAGTCTTACTCTCTCACAAGAAGCTTTCTGTCTTGCTTTGCTTGTTTCCTTGTAGCAATGAGGATTGGACCAGTACCAGGAATGGAACCTATCACCTTGGAATTGCTAGACAAGAACTCTACCCCATGCTAGGTGCTCAGCCTTGAAATGTATACACTACCTAAGTGGAGCCACCAATATGTAAAGGGTAGGTGATAGCCAGAGATCCTGGAAGCGTTGACTCTGTTCTGGTCTGTGGACACCAGATAGCAGTCATTCTAATGTCATCCCTAGTTTATAGCTCTGGCTTTATCACCCAGTTCACTTTACTCACCATGCCTTTCCCTGCCACAGTTCTATCAGGTAAGGCCCCAGACCGCTCTTTCTACTTCACCCCATCCATTCCATCTATTGTAGTTTATTTTATTTGTCAATTTGACACAGCCTAGAGTTATTTGAGATGAACAGCTAGATGGAAAAAATTATCAAAATCACATTAGTCAATGGAAATATCTGTGGGGGATTGCCTTTTCTTTTTTAAATAAAATACTTTTTAGAATACTTCACATATAGCTTTTTTCTTTTATCAAAAATGGATTTTTTTTGTTTAATGCATCCTGATTTTATTTCCCCTTCCCTCTGTTCCTCCCAGTTCCTCCCTACCTCCCTTCCTATGGGGTTGTATTTCCTTTCTGTCTATCAGAGAACAAACAGGCTTCTAAAAATGATAATACAATAGAGTAAGTATGGTGATATGACTAAGAAAGGCAAACATAAGCTCATATACTCGAATGCTTAGTCAGCAGGGAGTGGCTGCTATTTGAAAGTGTTAGACGAATTAGATGGTTTGGCTTTATTGGAGGAAGTGTTGTCACTGGGTAGAGACTTTGAGGTTTGTTCCCAATTAAATGTTTTCTCTCATGAGAGTTGCCTTGGTCATGGTGTCTCTTCACAGCAATAGAACAATGAATAAGACGATATAACAAAACAAACACATCAGAATAGGACAAAACAAGCAAGCATAAGGAAAGGAGCCGAGAAAAGGCACAAGAAACAGATACAGATGCCAAGACAGATACAGATACCCTCTCACTTGCATGGTCAGGAAACATAAAACTGGAAGCTGTAATATATGTAAGAAAAATATTTTTAAAAGTAAAAACAATAAGTAATAAATACTGAGAAAAAGAAAAGTCTCTGGAATAATATGGGACAAGGAACCTCCCTCCAAAGAAGCCATTGGGTTCATTTTCCATTGGCCATCTATTGCTGGTCATGGGGCATATCCTTAAGAGTAGTTAGTTTAGTGAGACTCCCTTGAGCAAAACTAAGTTTTCATTTGAAAACTTAGTTTTCAAATTGGTTACAAATTGGAATAGTTTCTTTTGTTAGAGATGAGGAGTGTGTCCAGTTCACCTTTCAGCTCTAGAATCCCATCAGGTACATACCCAAGCAGGCCATATGGTTGCTACCTCAGTCTCTGTGAGCTCTCATGTGTTTTGGTCATGTTGTATTTAGAAGAATTTTTATCCCAGAATTGCTCCTGTCTAAAGGAAATATGGGGACAAAGTGTGGAGCAGAGACTGAAGGAAAGGCCATCCAGACACTGCCCTGCCTGGGGATCCATCCCATATACAGACACCAATCCCAGACACTATGGCAAAGCCAAGAAGAGCTTGCTGACAGGCGCCAGATATAGCTGTCTTCTGAGAGGCTCTGCCTGAGCCTAACAAATACAGCGGTGGATGCTCGCAGCCAACCATTGGACTGAGCATGGGAACCCCAATTGTGGAGTTAGAGAAAGGACTAAAGGAGCTGATGATGGGGTTTGCAACCCCATAGGGAGAACTACAATATCAACCAACCAGACCCCCCAGAGCTCTCAAGGACTACACCACCAACCAAAGAGTATACATGGAGGGAACCATGGCTTCAGCTGCATATGTAGCAGAGGATGGCCTTATCTGGTATCAATGGAAGGAGAGGTCCTTAATCCTGTGAAGACTCATTATCCCAGTGTAGCGGAATGCCAGGGCAGTGAGGAGGGAGTGGGTGGATAGGTAGGGGAACACCCTCATAGAAGCTGGGGAATGGGAGAACATTTCTCTAATGTTGGCTAAATAAGGCTCTAATCTATGAGTATAGAAGAAAGTCATTAGGAGTCATTGCTATGTTCATTTAGTAGAGCAGTGATGTTTGATTTTACCCTAGGTCCCACCCTTGCACTAACGTATCTTACAAGCCAGATATCATTGTAGGTTGAAGGCTTTGTAGTTAGTTTAGTGTTTATGTTTCTCCTTTGGTAGTCTGGAGAGTACCTTTTAGTACCAAAACCACTATCTAGTAGGGATGAAGGCTCTATGTAGGCACAAACTCAACTTCTCCATGGTTAAGAATTATGTAATTAATGTAAGCATTGTCTGCAGCAATAGAGTCTTGTTGTAAATTTGTGGAGAATAACCTATATATAGCTCTTTGTTTGGGGATTTTCATGGGATTCTTTAACAACTAAATTACATCTAACACAATCCTGGTACTAGAAACTTCATTTAGTGACAAAAGATGTACAGTTGGGGCTCTTTTTTTCCATTATTTGGCAATTTCATTTAGATTGCCTTTTTTTCTGGTAAAAAATACATACATACACACACACACACATATATATATTTTATATATATATAAAATCTGATTATAATTTCCCATCCCTCTCCTTCACCCAGACTCTCCCACTGACTCCCACTCCCAAATCCCCCTGAGAAAAAAGCAGGCCTTCCAGTGATATCAACCAAACACAGCATAACAAGCTACAGTAAGGCCAGGCACACAGTCTTACATCAAAGCTGGACAAGGCAACCTAGTAGGAGGAAAAGGGTCTGTCCCAAAAAACAGGCGAAAGAGTCAGAGATAGCCCCTGCTCCTACTGTTAGAAATCTCACATGAAGCTGGGCAGTAGTGGCACATGCCTTTAATCCCAGCACTTGGGAGGCAGAGGCAGGCGGATTTCTGATTTCGAGGCCAGCCTGGTCTACAGAGTGAGTTTCAGGACAGCCACGGGTACACAGAGAAACCTTATCTTGAAAAACAAAAACAAAAAAGAAGAAAGAAATCTCACATGAACAACATATGCAGAGGACCTAAGGTCAGACCTAGACAACTTCCCTGATCTTTGTAAGCCCACTTGATGCCCAGTCAGTTGATTCTGTGGGCTGTGTTCTTGTGGTGCCCTTAACCCCTCTGGCTCCTTTAATCCCTCTAATTCTTGCACTCCTTCTTCCACAGGACTCCCTGAACTCTGCCTAAGATTTGGCTCCCATCAGTTGCTGGATGAAATCTCTCTGAAATATTTGATGACAGCTATGCTAGTCTCCAGTCCCAGCACATCATGCAGACATGATAAACTGTAGACCAGAGAGTTTGTGACTGAATTGGTCTCCAAATCCCTCTTCAGGAAGCCTTTCCTAGTTACAGAGGATGGCTGATTCAGGTTCCATGTCCCCCATTACTGTTAGACTTCACTAGTGTTCTCCTCATAGGTGCCATGAACTTTCCATTATACTAGGTTTCTGCCTCATCCCTCCAAATGCTCCCCAGCTCCACTCAACTCTCACAGTATTGTCTCCTCACACAACCCTCACCTGATCCCTACTGTTCCTATACCCCTCCCCACTACCACTTATAAAATCTATTCTATTTCTCCTTCTCAGGGAGTTCCTTGCTTCCCTCCCCTTATGCCCTCCTTATTGCTTAACCTCTCTGGGTCTGTGGATTGTACCATGTTAGATCACCTTCTTATAGGTATGCATTTTAGGAAACTAGTACTGTATAAGGTTCCCAAACTACTCGTTAAATAATCCCTAGTTACAGCTGTCTCTCCCAGTATTATTTTTCTCATTCCTCCCTCCCTCTTCCTTCTCCACTTGATATCCTGGTTCTAGCCAGCTTCCCCCATAACTATCTATGCTATTTTCCTTTCCTAAGAAGATCTAACTGTCCCCACTAGACTCTGTACTTAACCTCTGTAATTCTATGGATTATACCTTGGTTATCATTGTCTTAACAGATAATATCCACATATAAATGAATACATACTATATTTGTCTTTCTATATCTTGGTTATTTCACTGAGGATGATTTTTTTCTACTCTCATCCATTTACCCATGAATTTCATGATTTCATCTTTTTGATGGCTAATATTCCATTGTAGAAATATTCCACATTTTCTTTATCCATTAAGGATCATCTCTAAGTTGTTTTCAATTTGTAGCTAGTATGAATAGAGAAGCAATAAACATGGTTGAGCAAGTGTCTCTGTGGGACGATAAAGAGTCTTTGGGTATATGCCCAAGAGTGGTATAGCTGAATCTTGAGGTAGATCAAATTCCATCTTCCCGAGGAAACACTGCACTGATGTTCATAGTGGTTGTACGAGTTTGCTCTCCCTCAAGCAATGGAAGTGTGCTCTTCTTACTCTCCTTCTTTGTCAGCATAAGCTATCATTTGTTTAAAAACATTAAGTGTACAGAACAAAGAAAGAATATTAAAAGTTAAAAGGGAAAAAGACCAAGTAACACATAAAGGCAGGCCTATTAGAATAACACTTGAATTGTTAATGGAGACTAGGCATATGTTCCACAACCACAGATGCCAGCCCAGACTATAATATCCTGAAAAAATTTTCAATTATAATATATGGAGAAAAAAAAGACAATCCACGATAAAGCCATATTTAAGCAATTATCAGTCTACAGCCCTACAGAAAGGTGCTAAAGGAAATTTTAGAATAAAATGGCTAACCACATCCAAGAAATAAATAATCCTAGACCAGAAAATCAAAAGAAGTTGAAAAACATAAGACATCCCACAACAAAATAACAGCAATCAACACACACCGCTCATTGACAACTCTTGACACCAATGGTCTCAATTGCTCAATAAAAAGACACAGACTAACAGAATGTATGAGAAAACAGGACTCATCCATCCATTCTGCTGCATCCAAGAAACACACCTTAATATCAAAAATAGTCATCACCTGAGAGTGGAGGATGGAAAAAGATATCCCAAGAAGATGGACCTAAGAGGCAAGCCAGTGCAGTATAGCCATTTTAATACCTGATAAAATAGATATCAATCCAAAAATATTCGAAAGAGGTAGAGATTGTCTTATTGGTGGGGGCATGAAGGTCCAGCCTGCTGTGGGTGAGGTCATCCCTAGCAGGCTACCCTGGGCTGTGTAAGAATGGCTGGCTAAACAGCATCCTGTCAACAAACTAACAAGAAGCATTTCTTTATGGTTTCTGCTTCAAGCTCCTGCTTGCATTCTTGTCTTGACTTCCTTTGGTGATTAAGCTATGACCTGGATGTATAAGCCAAATAAATCCTTTCCTTCTTTAAACTATTTTTCATCCAAGTATTTTATCACATCCACACTACCCATCTGTCTTGGCTTTACCTTCTTTCCTGAGCTGTCCCTACTTGAATTTTCTTGACATACCTGCAGGCAGGAAAACTCTTCCTTTATCCTCTTGCAGCCCATCTACCCTAGATGACTGACTCCATGGTCTGAAGAGGAACAAACTTTCAATTTCAGTGCTATAAACATAAGATAATCGAGGCATAAGTAAAAGACTGACATAAAATATAAAAAAATAGGTAAGGAAGAAATTACAAAGGAAAGAGTAACAAAATGGGAAGATCAAATGTCAAAGGTGGACAGGAAGGAGGAAAGAAATGGAATCAGGAAATCATTAAGTGTTTTGGCTAAACAGGCTAAGTTAGAAATGGCATCAGAAATAGGACAGCCTATTGGCATGTCTCTAATCATAGGTACTTGAGATGTTAAAGCAGGTAAACCACAGTTTCAAGGCTCTCTTGGGTTCCCAAACAAGTTCAAAGCTAGCTTGGGTAACTTGGCATGACTCTGTCTCTAAGTAAAAAGGCTGGGGATATATCCCTTTGGTAGAGTGCTTGTATAGCATGTGTGATATTCTGCATTCAACCTCCAGCACTGAAAAAGGCTTAAAAGGAAATCTGCAGGGGGAAGCTTATGGTGACAGAACCATTAGAACATGGGCCTGCACTTTTAAGCCACACTTCAGAGCCATGTCAGGTTACATCTCCCTGCAGCTCTCCCTGGGACAGGGAGTTATGATGGACTGTTCCTGACCCCTCCATGTTCCCTGTCATATATGTGATGTTGAACTGAATCAAGTGATGTAAAACTTCTTGCTCTTCAAAGATTATCAAATCCCATCTTCCTGAAGAACCACCACACTGATTTTCATAGTGACTGTATAAGTTTGCACTCCCATGAGCAATGGATGTGAAATAAATCCTTTACTTCCTTAAGCTATTTTTCTTTTCTTTGAGTTATTGGTCTGGAGTCTCCTCAGGGGAGATTTGCTCAAGGAGGTGATCTGAAGACTGGTCTCGGAAGAGGTTTCTCTGTCCTCCTCTATGATGTCTCTCACGATTCTTCTCTCTCTCTCCTCTCTCTGCCTCCCTTTCTCTCCTCTTTCCTCCATCCCCCTCCTCATTGTCTATTTTGTTTGATACTGTTAACCTTGCATGTTCTGGTTTCTATTGGTCGTTGTACACTGGAGGAGTTTCCTGGCAGGAACTATAGAAAGTCCCTTGGAGTTCTTGAACACACCGGTCACCACCATTTATCCTCCAATCTGTCATGTGTTCAGTAGTTCTCCTGCTCCATGACAAAGACCTTCCTTTATAGAGCGAATTAAAGGCAACAGAATTTGCCAAGTTTTAAGTGACAAGTAGTGCACAAAAAAATGTTCTTTCTATTTCAATAGGAAGCATTGAAAAATCCATTGAAAATTAAATAATATTCTAGAGAAACATGGGCATCTTTTGTGACAGAAATAAGTATGAAATTATAAACGGTTTTGAGAGAATGCACATAAGATTCTTAAGTTCTTTTCTTGATGGGGCTGTGGAAGCTACATTTTCTAAGACTGAATAAAGTGCCCTCGCTGTGGTTATTCACCCTCATTCAATAACATATGCCAGGACTAATACACAGTTACATAACTGATGTCGATACTGAGTCTCCTTCAGATTTTGTGACTCTACCTCTCAATTCTTTTCCTCTGAGTCCACAGTAAGAGCAAGTGCTCTTTTGTGTCTTGTTGCTGAAGAACGAGGACTACCCAGACCTCCCTGTCAGCTGTACTGTGCTTTCACTCATGCCAAACTCAACTAAACAGCACCCCTGATTTCACCCATCCCGAATAGATGTGCCCTCACGCCACTTTTTTTTAATATGGATTCCCTGGTGAAAGCCTGAATTGTTTCGATTTCTCAACTCTAAAGTTCCCTCAAAGTCTGCAGTTTCTTTGTAGAGTTCCTTCCAACTATATTTCCTGGCACCACTAAAGCACACAGCTCCTATGGCACCAGGACATGTACTATTGATACACAGTACATACTATAGAAAAATATGCCATCTTTTGATATAAGTAGAGCCATGTATATATATATCACATACATGTAAGTAGAACTGGATATGAGTAGAAATTCATGGGATTTATTTTGAAAATATTCTGGTCCTTTGAAATTCAATGAAAAATTTTTGTCTCTTAAGATATATTTTTAAAAACTATCAGCATTGAGGTTTAATGTCCTAAAATGAACTGAACATGTCTAAAGTATATACCTTGAGCAAATTTTACATATGTGTACATAACTATGAAAATGCTACCAATTGTCGGTGTAGAAAGCATGTTGTTGCTCCAGAAACTCTCTCTATGTCTTTTTCTTCTCCATGCCCTAGGCAACCACTGATTTGTTTCATTTCATTTTTGTATTGTTTTAGATTTTATAAAAATGAAATCATGCCATTGTATTTAGGGTGTTATTTTGAAGTTAATTTGTGTTATTTAGTGTGTAATCTTTTATTCCTTTATACTGAATATTATTCCACTGAGTGAATAGTAATTCAAGGCATTGTTTCTTTCACCATTACTGGGTATTGTAGAGATAATTCCAGTTTTCTGTTACAAACAAAGTTCCTATGAATATTTCTGTACAAGTTTTTGTATTGGTTTGTATTGTGTTTATCTTCTGGACAAATATCTGAGTATAAACTGATTAAATTACATAACTATTATAGCTAGATAGACAGACAGACATAGATGTAGATGTATACATAGATATATGAATTCTATACTAGCTAGTTTTATGTCAACTTGACACAAGCTAGAGTCACTGGGGGAAGCTTCAAATGAGAAAATACCTCTATAAGATCAGGTTGTAAGCAAGGCTCTGGGGTATTTTCCTGATTAGTGATTGATGAGGGAGCACCAAGCTGATTGTAGGTAAGACCCTGAACTGATGGTTCTGAGTTCTGTTAAAAAGTAGGCTGAGAAAACAATGAGGAGCAAGCCAGTAAGCAGCATCCCCACATGGCCTCTGCATCAGCTCCTGCTTCCAGATTTCTGTTCACCTTAAGTTTCTGTCCTGACATCCTTCATTAATGATTTGATATGGAAGCATAAGCCAAATAAACCCTTTCTGCTCAACTTGCTTTTTTTGGTCCTGTTTTATCAGGGTAATGGTAACCCAAACTAAAATACTTTATTAACAATTCCCATGCTTTTAAATCTCTGCTGTCAGTATGTGAAACCTCTAATCCCTTCCATATAAGCATTCTAATAGCAAAGATCATCCATGGAACGTTTCCAGCCGACTTTCAATTTGGATGTTCACATTTGGCATCTTTTCAAACAAGCTTATTTGCCATTGGTATAGTCACATGAAATAGCTGTTCAAGTCTGTTGTCTATGTTTTGAGTGTAGGTGTTATATTGTAGATGTATCAGTGGGCACCCCACGGTTAGATGCTCTCTGCATTTTGACCCGTTGTGGCTTTCTGTAATAGTTGCCATCTGCTTCACAAAGAAGCTTCTTTGGTGAGGGGCAAGAGCAATACTTATCTGTAGCTATAAGGATATGTACATGGAGAATTATACTGCAGTGTAGGAGATTAGAATGCACTTGGGAATTATACTGGCTTAGGAAAATGGCAGTTATAAGGTTCTTCTCTAGGGTCCATTAGCTTACCAGGCATGGGTTTGCAATACCAGGAGTGAACTTCCTCCTATTAAAAAGGCCTTAAGTACAGTTAGGTAGCTGTTGATTACCCAAGAAATAAGTGTCACTATTGTACCCTTGGGGATGTCTTGCCATGCTGACCATTTTTGTGATTCATGGGCTGTAGCGCTGGTAGTACTATTAATTGCTTTTCTCCCTTGGCAGCTTATATTGCATTTTCAGATACTATAAGAGCTAGTCCTCTGAAAGGAGGCTTCCAGGCAAGTTCCAACTAGATTCTAAATTTTATGTCTGAAGTGTGTGGTACCTTGAGCAACGAGGTCTTACCTTTAAGTTCTGAAAGGAAACCAAGAGCAACAATAGTCTTCCTTGATCTAGGAGATGCTTAAACTCCTCTCACCAAAAAACTTAAAGTGAGGTTTTCCCCGCCTAATGTGAGGCTTTTGTTAGATATTCCTTGGCTTTTAAGGGAGCATTATCATGATCTATGGATTATTTAAACATATATCATATGGCTTCAAAAAATTTGAAAATTTACAGATTATTTACTTTCTAATTGTATTATGATCAGATACTATACTTCCTATTTTTTAAATCTTTTTAAATTGTTGAAATTTGTTTTGTGGCTCATGATGTTGTCTATGTTGTTGAATGTTCGACGTGCTTTGAAAAAAGCATGTAGTTTATTCTTCTTGAGTGGAGGTTCCTGTAGATGCTAACTTGTCAGGGCTGATTGGTATTGTTTGTCTAGTCAACTGTCTCTTTGCTTATTTTGTATTGACTTTTTCTATCAGTTTTTGAGAGAGGAGATCAATATTTCCAACTATAATTGTGTGTTTGATTTTTGCTTTTTCATGCTTTGAGTTTTCCCTTCTTTCTGATGTTCTTAACTAGTATACACTAGATTTATAATGTTTTAGTTTCATTTAATTTCATGTGCATGGATGTTTTGCTTGCATATGTGCTTACCATGTACAAGCCTAGCACCTGTGGAAGCCAGAAGAGAATGTCAGATACCTAGGGACTAGAGTTCCAATTGTAAGCTGATAATGGATACTGCTAATCAAACCTGGCCCTCTAAAAGAGCTGCCAGTAACTTTACTCTGGCCTACGTAAGCAGGATCTTTATGACCTCATGATTAATGACCTCTAAAATAGTCAACCCAGCTGTCTTTTGGTTAATACTAATCTAGTGTTTCTCTTTTTAACATTTTATTTTTTTGAACTTAGGTATAACTCCAAGTTTAAATTGTGTTAATTTTAAGACAATTGCAGGTGCAGTTATAATAAATAATACAGGGAAGTCCTTTCTGGTTTTTGACTAGTTTCCCCAAAGTTAACATCTTACAGAATACAGCAAAATATCATCCAGGATATTAACTTTGGGACAATCAATGTGTAGAAGATCTACTTCACCTCACCTGGCATCTATTACTTTTTATAGCCACACCGTACTGTTTACCTCTTAAAACCTAGAAATTGCAATATGGTTAATTACTATAATGATACCAACTTAAGAGTGCTATGTAAGTGTTATCACGTGGTGGCATCCCATTGGGATTCTCTCTTTTATACTCAGCATAGTATGGTATATCAATATCCTCTTGAGCATAATTTGCTTAACTTTTGATCCCTGAAAGTATCCAGCCAGGTTGTTGCTAGTTTGGGGCTATTACAAGTACAGCTTCATGAATGTTCATAGAGTTTTGACTTAATACAGTTTATTCCCTCAGTGATAAGTGCTTGGAAATTAATTTCAATGTTTGTATAAATACATGTTGAGTATTTTAGTCTAATAAAGTTTCTTTTTATTATGTAAAATATTTTTCATAAAATCTATTTTATTATGTTCTTTCACCTAGTCTAACTTCTTCCAGATCCTTCCCACCTCCCTGTCCAACTTTATGCTCTCTCTCTCTCTCTCTCTCTCTCTCTCTCTCTCTCAACCCTGTCTCAAAAAAGAAAGGAAGGAAATAGAAATTCTGAGGAAAACCAAATCTCAAATATTGAAAATGAAAAATTGAAAAATACAATAAATAAAATTTTAAAACCCATAGAAAATCTCACCAATAGGATGGATCAAGGAGAGGGCAGATATTGGGGATGGTGGCAGACACTTTAACCCCAGCATTTGGGCAAAGGCAAACAGATTTCTGTGAGATCAAAATTAGCCTAGTCTATATAGTAAGTTCTAGGAAAGATGGAACTACACACTAAGACTCTATTTCAAAAAGAACATTCTAACAAAAACAAAGATAAGTTAATTAAAGGATATGAGTTGGACTTTCTACCAGAGACTTGGGAGGTAAGTGACTCTTAGGACTCAAAGGGAGGGACCTTAGATGACATGCTTAACAGTGGGGAAGGAACTTGTAGAATCCACCTCTAGTAGAAAGACAGGGAATCAAGTGGAGGAATGGGGTTGCCATCCCACAGTCAAAAATTCTGACCTAGACTTACTCTTCTCTAAAAGAAATGCAGGGATAAAAATGGAGAAAAGGCTGAGGAAAAGGAGGTTCAATGACCAGCCCAACTTGGGATCCATCTCAAGGGAAGTTTCCAAGGCCTGGCACTATTACTATGATATGGTGTGTTTACAGAAAGTAGCCTAGCATGGCTGCCTTCTGAGAGGCCCAACAAGCAACTGACTGAGACAGATGTAGATACTTATACCCAACCAATGGACTGACATCAGGGACCACTGTGGCTGTATTAGGGTAAGGCTGGAAGAAGCTGAGGAAGAGGGCAACCCCATAGGAAGACCAGCAGTCTCAGGTAACCTGGACCCATGAGATCTCTTAGACATGGAGCCACCAACCAGGCAGCATACAGTAGTTGGTCTAAGGCCCAGGCTTCCAGGTCTGGCCTCAGTGGGAGAAGAGGTCCCTGGAGAGACTTGGGGCTCAAGAGAG
This sequence comes from Grammomys surdaster, assembly GCF_004785775.1. NCBI lineage: Eukaryota > Metazoa > Chordata > Mammalia > Rodentia > Muridae > Grammomys > Grammomys surdaster. Next base: position 19,512,803 of record NW_021604576.1, read on the forward strand.
GGGGGAAGCCTGCCAGGGGTGAGGTTAAAGAATGGGAACATCTTGGAGACAGGGGAGAGGAGGAACTTGATAAAGAACTGTGGGAGGGCAGACCAGGAAGGGGTAACAACTAGATTGTAAAAAAAAAATAAATAAAAGTAATAAAAGTGTATGACTTAGGCTTCCAAAATATGTGGAATATAATGAGGAAAAAAAATCCAAGAATCATTGTTATAGAAGGAACAGAAGGATTTCATTTTAAAGACAAAAAACATTTTCAACAAAATCACAGAAGAAAGTTTCTCCAAATTAAGTAAGCATATAAAAGTGCAGATAAAGGAAACAATTAGAAGACTAAACAGATGATCAGAAAAAGAATACCTTTTTGTCATAATAAAACCATTAAGTATGCAGAATAAAAAAATTATTGAACATAGAAAAAGACCTGGTTTTTTTTGTTTTTTTGCTTTTTTTGTGGTTTTTATTGGTTGTGGTGTGTGTGTGTGTCTTTCACCCAATTGGCTTACACTCCATCTGCTTCCTCTTCCTCAGAGTTCCCTGAGACCTGAAAGGAGGGATTTAATCCCATTTAGGACTGAGTGTTCTAAGGTATTTCACTCTCTGGACACCAAGGAAGCAAGCCCTTCTTAGATACAACAGAGCTAATGCACATATGAACCCACAGAGATGGTAGCAGCAGATGCACAGGGCCTTCACAGATCTAAGCCAATGCTGATAGAGGAAGTGGACACAAGCCCCCCACCCCTAACATAGAAGCTGTCTCTTTTAGTTAATTTAGTGTGTGTGTGTGTGTGTGTGTGTGTGCACGCACACACACTTGAGGGCATACATGTGCCATTGAATGGATGTGGAAGTCAAAGGACAGTTTTTGAAAGTTGGTTCTCTCCTTCCACCAAGTTAGAGGGGTCAAAATATCAAACTACAGCCATCAGGCTTACCCTGTGGTGGTATTATCCACTCAGTCATCTTGCCAGCCCCTAGCTTTTGATTTTTACGTATGTGTATTTTTGTGGAAATATACACAGAGGTCATGGAACTAGAAGGAGGGCTCATGAGAAGTACACAGAAAGCTTTAAGGGAGAGAGAAAGAGTGAAGTTACTAGACCTGTGATTGAAAGTAGAAGAGGGACTACTGAGGGCAGAAGAGTAGACGCAGTAACAGGGAGAAAGGATGACAAGTGGGGAAGGGGAAGTGCAGCTCTCAGTGTGATGAAATGTCAGGAGGACACGTTTTGAAAACTAATTAAAAATAAAAAAATATACATCAATTTAACATAGTTTATTTTTATTAATACACAAAACCACATGTTAGTGGTTTCCATGGCACAGTTCATTATTTTTATGTACCGTATAGTGTTTAAATCTAGTTATCTATATCCTGAGATTTTTTTTTAATATGTCTTTTTTTTCCAGTATTTTTAAATATACAGAACTGTAACTTACTCTTGTCTTACTCACATTTCTTAGAATTGAACTTATGGTCTTGGATATGCGAGGCAAAAACTCTAAGGGACTACATCCCCGCCTGTGTTATACTGCTATCTGAAGTCATCCTATTGTGCAATAGTACTGAGGGACAGAAACTGAAGTAGGGAAAACAGTATAGATTGCTACCAAACTTTCTGTTACGGTAAGGAATGACCACATGGAGGATTGATGTACACAAATCCCAATATATATCACAGAATTTCACTACATCTTCTGCCCAATTATGTCTTTCACTACAGGGAAACTTTGCTCAGAAGTGCTGCTTTTTGTATTAATAATTTTGTATATGTATAAAATGTATTGTGGTCATATTCACTGTTTACATAATGAGCCCATTTTTCTTCCTAGGTTGTCTCCTATAATGTTTTTGGTTTTTTTTTTTTTTTTTGTAAGTCACTGAATGTAGAGTCATTTTGTGAGAATGGGTAGGGGACTACTTACCATGGCAACTGTTAATTACCAATAGCTTCTCATGGTTCAGTAGGGCCCTTCATTTGCCCCTTTCTTATCCATGATGGAATGTCAATAGGTCTAGTTTTGTGCAGATCTTCTTCAGGTAATAATAGCCATAGCCACTATGAGTTCCTGAGTACAACAGCCATGTCACATCCAGCTAAGGGCATCCTGGTCTTACAGCCTCTCTGCTCCTTCTTACACAGTGCTCCCTGAGCCTTGGGTGGTGTGAACTATGATCTCTGAAGTCTACTTATTTTCAACAGATTGACCAGTATGGAGTTTCTCTAGTAACCATCACCTACTACAAAAAGGAGCTTGTCTGACCAAGGTAAGGAGAATCATTAGTCCATGAGTATTTAGAAGAAAATTTAACTATGTGTCCCTTTAACAAAATGTCATAGTTAGACCCTCACAAAGGCAGCCATAGGCGTGTATTACCTCAAATGGAGCAGTCCTCAAATCCAATCAAAAAGTTGATCATCAAAAAGTCATTCCACTATTGTACCAGTGAGCATATCCCGACAAATCATGATTGTAGTATCTGAGGTCCACAGCTGAGGGAGATCCCTCCTTAGAGCCTCTGGAGCCTTTTTGGTCACCAATTCTTAGGAATATATCACACACCTGGCACTGGGATTTTGTTTAAAAACTCATGGCTTCTGAGAGTGGAGTTATTCACCCAATCAAGGCACCTCTATTAGAACTCATTTTTTAATGTATTTTTTTAAAATACATTTTTTGTTTACTTAGAATGTAGTAGATTTTGATATGGCTTTTTCCTACACTCTTAGTATGATTAACCTTCTCCCCATGCCAGCTCCACCCCACCACCCTCCTGGTCTATGAAACCTTTCCACACCTATTTCTCTGCCTATCTACTGCCGTATCACATGTATTTTATAATCTTTTCTCCACCCCTACCAGTGGCTTCTTTCTTGATTCTTAGCCTTTATAGAGACACACTTCATCTTAAATACAAAAATATAACAATTTGGAAATAGGATTTATACATGAGAGAGAACATATGGCATTTGGCTTTTTGTGCCTGGAATTGTCACTCAGTATATTTTCGAATCAAATCTGTTTTCCTGAATTTTCAAGTTCTGAATAGAATTTTATTGTGTATATATGCCACATTTTCACAATCCATTTGTCTGTTAGTGGCTATTAGGCTGACTCCATTTCCTAGTTTTGTGAATACACCAACAATGAGCATAGATATGTAGGTATCTCTGTCATTGGCATACAGTTCTTTGTCTGTGTACTCAGGAATAATACAGTTGCAGCATAGTAATTCTACTTTTAGCTTTTTGAGAAAACTCCATATCAATTTCTGCATCAGTTTATATTCCAACCAGAGAGTAAGGGCTCCCTTTCTTTACACCTTGCCAACATTTGCTTTTACTTGGTCCTACTGGTTTTAGTTGGAGTTCTCTAGTGGGGACAGAACAAAGCGGGCTATGTGTGTTACAAGCTACTGTTATTTCTCTTGATTGTCAACCATAACTAGATAGTAAGACCCTGTTGCTGGGCTACCACACATTTTGGATGAATAATACAGAAATGAATCTAAACAATCTGGGAGCTAGTATTCTTCATGCTAAAAGTTACATTGCAGATGGATGTGTGTGTGTGTGTGTGTGTGTGTGTGTGTGTGTGTGTAATTTTTTTAAATTGCTCAAAATAGTAACAACAGAATCTCATCTGAGAGCTGAGAGCCTAGTCCTTCAGGTTAAATGCCCATATCTTTTACTAGGGGGTAATAACTGGTTAGCTACCCAATCCACAAAGTGAGGTTTCTCCGAAGTCTCAGTCTGACACTGAGACTGTTCCCAGAGGTTCCCAGAGAACCATCAGTCTATAGTCTGGTATGAAAGCAGCAGCAAACTGACTCATCAGAAACAGGAAAGACTAAGAGAGCAGAAGATGAGATGACTTTCCTTTTACCACATCCTTTTCATCTACCAGAAGGTGCTGTTCATGGATTTTTTTTTTTAATTTGAGATCTCTTTAGGTTTTTTTTTTTAACTAGGAACCTAAAGGTATAAAAGTTTCTCTTAGGACTGCGTTCATTGTATCCCATAGGTTTTTTAGGCTGCATTTTTACTTTCAGTCAGCTCTAATAACTTCATCATTTCATTCTTGATTTCATTAATGGTGAAGAAATGTGTGTGACTCACTGATGGTGTTGAAAACTTTCAGAAGTGTTTATTATGTGTATCTGCTGCTTGGTTCTTTGATGCTTAGTTTCTTAGTTCTTTGTATATTCTAAACCTCTAGTGTATAACTGATAATTTTTTATTTTTAAGATGTCTATCTATAGGCTACATTCTACTCTACTTCTGAACATCTCCGTTGTTGTGTGCAGTGCTGTGCTGCTATTAATAGCTCTGTAGCACAAATCGAAGGTATTGTCACACTTCTAACATAATTCTTTTCATTCAGAAATGCTGGGGAAATGGGATCTCTTGTGCTTTTATGTAAATTTCAATATTGTTTTTCTAGTTCTGTGAAAAATGGCATTGAGGTTTAGATTGAGATTGCATTGAATGTGCATGTTGCTTTTGATAGGGTGGCCATTTTTACAATATTAATTATCCCATTTCATGGACATGGGGTATCTTTCCATTTTTCATTATTTTCCTTGATTTCATTTTTTCAGATCTTTAGAGTTTTCATTCTACATGTTCTTCGCCTCCTTGGAGGTTTACTCCAGGGTATTTTTTGAGTTTTTGTGAATGGGACTGTTTCTCATATTTCTTTCTCAGTATGTTTATAACATTGACATTTAGAAAGGTTGCTGATTTTATGTTACTTCTCTTTTGTGTCACTTTGCTGAAAGTGTTTATCAGCTACAGGAATTTTCTGGTGAGTCCTTAGGTAGTGTATATAAAATCATATTATCTGCAAATGAGAAAATACAGTGATTTGTTTTCCTATTTGCTTCTCTCTTATTCACTTCTCTTGTCTTATTGTTCTAGTTAAGACTTTGTCATAACTACTTTTCCTATTGTAATAAACTCCACTCACAAAGGGAGAAGGGACTTAATTTGTTTCATAGGTTCCAGGGTAGTCTATTAGTCTGGCAACAGAAACTTAAGGCCACTGGTCACACTGCACCTACAGCCAGGAAACAAAAGATGAATGTTAGCTTACCTTTCTCCTGTAGTTCAGTCAAGGACCCAGTCCCATGAAGTGATGCTGTACATGGTTAGACTCAATCTTCCCATCTCAATTAACTTCATCAGTGTGATCTCTCACAGAGATACCCAGAGACTAACCCAGTTAAGATAATCCCTCACAGATGTACAAATAAACTTGTTTCCTTGGTGACTCTAGATGCTGTCAAGTTGATAATTAATATTAACCCTAATTAATAAATTTCAAACACTATATTACAAATGGTGAGAATGGACACTCTTCTTTTGTTCATGATTTAGTAGGAATTCTTTACATTTTTCTCCTTTTAATATAATGTTGGCTACAGGTTTGTCACACATAGCCTTTATTAGATTCAGCCCCTTAATCTGTCCAGGGCTTTTATTATGAAGGGGTGTTTTGTTGGGGGTCTGTCCTACATCTCCTATATTATGCAATTTCTGTCCTTGACTCCATTTATGAGATTAATTACACAATTGATTTGTGTATTTCCATCTATCCCTGAATCTCTGAAATGAAGCCAAAGAGAGGACGATGAGTTATCTTTTCTAATTTACTCTTGAATTTTGCTTGGAAGTATCTTATTGAGATGTTTGGAAATTATGTTTATCAGGGATGTTAGCCTATAATTTTGATCTTTTGTTGTTCTCTATCAGGTTTTCTATCAGTGTGATGCTGACTTCAAAAAATTAGTTTGGAAACACTCCTTTTCTACATCACGGACTATTTTGAGAAGCATTGGTTGTAATTCTTTAAAGATCTGGCAGAATTTTGCTGGACCTGAGCATAAGGAGATTTTCTGTTGTTGTTTAGTTACTGTTTCAATCTCCGTTAATTACACACACACACACACATACACACACGCATCTTGGTTTAAATTTAATAGTTCATATCATCTAGAAACTCATCCATTTCTCTAAGATATTACAATTTGGTGGAATATACGTTTTAAAGATATGGACTTATGATTTTCTGGATTTCATTGCTATCTGTTATAATGTTTTCCTTTTTGCCTCTAATCTTATTAATTTAAGTCTTCACATCTTCCTTTGGTTGAATTTGTCAAGAGTTTTTCAGTCTTGCTTGCTTTTTATTTTTATTTTTAAATAAAACCAACTCTTCAGTTTTTTAACATGTTTGTCTGTCTTGAGACAGTGTATCATATATCCTAGGAAGGCCTCAAACAGTCTTTAAGGATAGTCACATATTTCTTTTTGTTTAAATTATTATTTTTGTGTGTGTGTTTGACATGTGTGTGAGTCATGTGGAGTTCAGAGGACAATTCTTGGGACTCAGTTCTCTCCTTCCAACATAGTCTTCAGGGATCTAACTCAGGTTGTCATTAGTCTTGTGCTATAAATATCTTTTCACACAAATCCACCTAGCTATCCTGAACTTCTTATCCTCTTGCCTCCACCTCCTGAGGGCTGAGATTACAAGAATTCTCCACAGACCATATCTACCACACCTACCACACCTACCACACCTACCACACCTACCACACCTACCACACCTACCACACCTACCACACCTACCACACCTACCACACCTACCACACCTACCACACCTACCACATCACAGCCAATTTGTGTGGTACTGGGATCAATCCCAAGACTTTGTGTGTGCTAATTAATGTACTGAAAGACATTTCATGTTATTCATATTATTGTTTGTTTACTCCTATGTCATCGATTTTTGTCCAAATCTTATTTCTTTCCATTGACTAGCACAGGTTCAATTTTTTCTTGTTTTTCCAGTACTTGAAGGTGTATCATGATAATTTTTATTTTAAATCTCTCAGATTTTATAAATAGGCACTTAAAGGTATAAAAGTTTCTCTTAGGACTGCCTTTATTGTATCCCATAGGTTTTCTATGTTGCATTTTTATTTTCATTCATTTCTGAGAACTTAATCATTTCATTCTTGATTTTATCAGTGACCCTTTCATCATTCAATAGTGTGATATTTACTTCCCATGAATTTGTGTATTTTCTGTAGATTTTCTTATTGCTGATTTCTGGCTTTATTCCCTTGCAGTCAGATTAACTAAAAACAGCTGTTTTGATATTTTTTATATATATTGATATTTGATTTGTGTTCTCATATGTGATTATGTTAGAATAAATTCCATGTACTCAAGAAAAATATATATTCTGTAGTGTTAGAATATATAAAAATTTTCAGGTATCTGTTAGGTCAATTTAATCTATAATGTCATTTAACTTCAATGTTTATTTATTTTTTATCTGGTGCCCTGTCTATTGGTAAGGATGGGACACTGAATTCATCTAATAGTAGTGTATTAGGATATGTTATAGTGTTAGTTAATATACTATTTTATATCTAGTTGTATCTGGTTTTGGTGCATATGTGCTTAGAATTGCAATGTCCTCTTGATGGTTTAGCTGTTTCTTTAATCATTGTGAATCAACTTATTTCTTCTGACTATGTTTGGTTTAAAATGTATTTTATCATGTAGTAGAATTTTGACACATGTATGTTTCCTGGTTGCTTGGAAAGTCTATGTGTGTTCTTTCACCCCCATCTGTTATCTATCTTTAAGGGTGAAATATGTTATGTTGCTTAGAAGCAGCAAAAAGAAGAGTCTCGTTCTCTGATTTATTCTTCTAGTCTGTGTACTTTCATCAGGGAACTGGTATTTAGGTTTATTATTAAAATATATGTATTAGTTTTGTGATTGATTTTTGTTGCTGTTTAATAGTCCTCTTTTATTTAACAATTCTTCTGGGATCATTCTTTTCTTCCTTGGCTTCTAGGGTATGTTTACTCTTCTGTCCATAGTACTTCCTTCTAATGTTCTCTATAGAGTTTGCTTAGTCATCATGTATTCTTTTACTTTGCTCCCCATACCATGATGATGTAAAGTTTTTATTTCTCATTCTATTATGACAGATAGTTGTGCTTGGTGTAGTAGTTGTATGTGATGGCAGCTGTGATCTTTTAGAACCTAAAATGCATTTTCCAGGCCAAAAGGCTTTTAGAATTGCCATGGAAAATTTGGCTCTATTCTGATGCATCTATATTCAAGTCACTCCTTTTCTTTTGCAGCTTTCCATAGTCTTCTTCATTCTACATTTAGTATTTAACTACAATGTGACATATGGGGTTAATTTTTGGGTTCTGCCTATTTGATGTTCTGTATTCCTCTTGTACTTAGTTGGGATCTCTTTCTATAGATTTGGGGCTCTTCTATGATTTTATTGATAATATTTTCTATGTTTTTGATATGAAATTCTGCTCATTCTATGCCCACAGTTTTTAGGTTGAGACTTTTTATGGGATTCCAAAAGTCTTGTATGTTCCGTCGCTATGGTTTTTAGTGTATTATTGACTCTGACTTAATGATCCAATTCTTCTGTCTTGTCTTCAATCCCTCATATTTTGCCAAGAGCTATGCAATTAATGAGGCTTCACTCTAAGCTTGTTATTTGACTTTTGAAATCTTTTATTCCAGCAATCTTTTAATATTAGTTTTTTTTCAATATTTCTACCTCTACATTGAATTCTACTTTGCTATCCTGAATTAACTTCCTTATTCATTTAACTATTTGTTTAATATTCTCTTGGAATTCATTTGGATGATTATTTGTATGCCCTATAAATTTATTCATGAATTTATTTGTGCCCTCTGAATCATTTGAATATGTTTATAATCATTTTTTTTAATTCCTTACCTGGAATTTTATCTAAGCTGCCGGCATTGAAGGTTGTCCTAGTCAGTTTTTCTATTGCTGTGATAAAACACCATGACCAAAAGCAAACTGGGGAGAAAAGAGTTTATTTAATCTTAAAGCTCTTGGGTCACACTACATCACTGAAGGAAGTCAGAGCAGTAACTCAAGGCAGAAGCCTGAAAGGCAGAAGCTGAAGCAGAGGTCATGGATGAATACTGTCTTGCTCTCTGAGGCTTGCTCAAAGCCACGTGTCCAGAGCTGTCACTATTCACAATGGGCTGGACCCTCCTATGCCATCAATCAAGAAAATGGTCTGTGGCTTGTCCACAGGCCAATATGGTATGGGCATTTTCTCCATCAAGTTTCCTACTTCTGAAAGGACTCTACTTTGTGTCAAGTTAATATACAACCACCCAGCACAATTGATCCCTGCAAATTTGACATGTGTTCATTCCCAAATGGTATGTTAATATTAACATCACAATTCAAAAATTTAATTTTAAAAATCCTACAATCTTTACAAATTCAAATACTTCACAAGTTCAGTGTCTATAAAATATTTATGATTACTCTGAAACTCCAAAGTCTTTTCAAAGAACTCCAAATTCATGTGGTGTCCTTTACCTCTCTGACTCCTTCAATCCTTTCTCCCCTTCTTCCACAGGATTCCCCAAACTACACTTAATGTTTGGCTGAGTCTCTGCATCAGTTTCCATCAGTTTCTTGATGAAACTTCTCTGGTGACAGTTACACTAGGCTCCTGTCTGTAAGTATATAAACATATCATTAATACGGTCAGAGGTAGGCTCCCTCTCATGGTGTGGGTCTCAAGCTGGGCCAGTCATTGGTTGGCCCTTCCCTCAAATTCTGCTCTATCTTTTACCCCTGCATATCTTGTAGGCAGCACAAATTGTGGGTCTAATGGTTCCTTCCTCTGGAATTCTTGTCTGATTACAGGGGTGGCTGGTTCAGGTTCCATATCCTCCGTTGTTAAGAGTCTTAGCTACCCTCATAGATTTCTGGGAGTTTCCATTGTCCTAGGTTTCTAGCTCATCCCAGAGATTCCTTCCCCTTCCAGTTGTCTCTTCCAGTACTCTTTCCCTCTGCCCTTCCCACATCTCAGCTACCTTGATCCCATCTTCATTCCCCTACTACCCAGGCTCCTCCTTCCATGCACTCCCAATGTCTATTTCCTCTTCTCAGTAAAACTCAAGTCTTCCTCCACGGGCATTCCTTGTTACTTAACTTCTTTTGGTTTGTGGCTTGTCACATGGTTTTCCTGTATTGTATGACTAAAATCCTCTTCTCATTCCACCTCATTCCATCATTGAAGGAAGGCAGGTCAAGAACTCAAGCAGGGCAGGAACCAATACAGGAATAATACAGAGGCCATGATGCTACATACTGATTTGCTCCCTATGGCTTGCTCAGCCTTTCTTATACAACCCAGGACCCCCTACCCAAGGGGATTACCACCCACAATGAACTGGGCCTTGATCATTAATCAAGAAAATGGACTGCAGGTTTGCCCATAGGCCTATCTGATGGGGACATTTTTCTCAAATGAGGTTCCTTCTTCTTAAAGGACTCTAACTTATGTGAAGTTGATATACAACTATCCAGAACAGAGGGCAGTCATACTTACGGGATTGGTAATTTTTTTAGAGACATAGTTGTCTTGGTTTTTCATGTTGCTTGTGTTTTTCATTGAAAAATATGCATATAAAGTCAATTGATTAGTTATAACTCTCTGGAATATCTGTGTTAGTGAGCATTTGGACTTGTTCAAATTCCCTACATTTAGCTCATCTTGACTTGGTTTATTGCTGCTTGAAGTTCAGCTGTAGACATACTTGGTGCTAGATCATTAATGGAGCAAGTGAACTGATTTGATCTAGGATCAGGAGAATGGCCTCTGACCACACAAATTGGATTCTATGCTACCACAATAACAAGGGATTGCACTGGGGTCAGGATGTAGTAATATATTCTCTAACCTCATGACCCAGGATGTGTGATGAATAGTGGGAACTTCACTGGGGGCAGAGGTCATCTGTTCTCCAACAGCACAGCTGAGATGCATATGGTGTTTAGTCTGAGGCATGGAAGAGAATTTTATATCCTCTGACCTCTGGATTATGAAGGATGTGGTATAGTGGGGCTGGCCTGGAGGTGGGGTACAGGTTAATATCCTCTAACTTTATGAGTTGGGGTACACTCAGTATAGCAATGGCTGTGATATGAGTAGATTGGGGGACATTAGAACTTCTGATCTTATGAGCCAAGATATATGCTATGTGGTAGAAGCTGCCCCTGGCCAAAAGGTGCTTTTTAATTAAAGTTTCCATTAATTATGAAAAAATCATGACCCATATGCTGATTAATGCATTTTGAAACAATTATTTCTATTGCAATGTAAAACTGGACTACTTTTAAAATGCAAGATTCAAAATAAATTGTTATAGACCACTGTAAAAACTTCTTACCTGTAAGCTTTCATATATTTGAATATGTGCTATTGAACACAAGTCAGGTTGTTGCCAAGACTGTAGGCTATGCTCCATAAACTGACAGCAAGACATTATTGCTGAAGATAATAGCTGTACAACTCATTGATCATGGAGAAGTCAAGCTGATACCTACATAGAGCCTTCATCCCTATGTTCTAGCATCCTTGGTACAGGAACATACTCTCCATTTTTTTTATACTTGTAGACCACTGCCCTGCTTAGCCTTCATCAGACAAGCTTCCTCCTGCAGCAGATGAGAAAAAAATCCAGAGACCCAGACATTATACAGAGAGTGAAAGATCTTGAAATACTCAGTCCTAAGTAGGATGGCTCTATGTAATCTCTCCTTGCAGGGCTCAGGGAACCCTGTAGGAGAGGAGGCAGACAGAGTGTAATAGCCAGAGGGGACAGAGGACAACAAGAAAACAAAGCCCTCTAAATCAGTATGATCAAAGCTCACATGAAGTCACAGAGACTGAGGCAGCAGGCACAGATGCAGGTCCTCTGCATATGTATTAGGGCTTTCAGTGTAGTGTTTTTTACGTGATTCTTGGATGTGCAAATTGATTCTTGTGTCTTTTCCTTAGGTTCTTTTCCTCCTGTTTATTTGCATTATCCAACTTAGAAATTATAGTTTTGTTTTATCTTATGTTATTATGTCCATGTTATATTATTATCTCCTATAAGTCTGTTTTTCTCTAATGAACAACAGAAAAAGAGTGGATCTGTACGGGAGGAAAGTTCAGGGGGACTGGGAGAAGTAGGAGGGAAATCATAATCAGGATATATTATGTGAGAAAAGAATCTATTTCCAATAAGAAGAACAAAAAGGAAAAATTCAATATCCCAACTATAAAACTCAAAGTCTTATGAGTAGAATTAATCAAGCAGAATAAGACTATCAGGACTGAAAGAGAAAGCAAAGGATCTAGACAAAGTAAGCAAAGAATACAAGCAAAAACATTTAATAGCACAGGAAAGAAACACACAAGAAATGTGGAACATTGTGAAAAAAAAACCTTCAAATTATAGACACAGATGAGGGAGAATAATCCCAGGTCAATGCCATACACCAGATCTTGAACAAGATCATAGAAGAAAACTTCCCCCAACTAAAGAAAGACACATTCATATAAATAAGAGAATCATAAAACACCAAATAGACAAGGCCAGAAAAGAAAATCCCCATGGTATATCATAGTTAAAACACTAAATATTCATTAAAAATAATGTTTACTGAAAGCTGCAAGAAAAAAATCTCAAGTCACAAATAAAGGAAAATCCATCAAAATATCAGCTGAATTCTCCATACAAACTGAAAGTTACAAGAGCCTAGGGGAATGCATTAAAAGACTGTGGCAGCCAACCTAAAATGATATGGCCAGCAAAACATTCTGGATAATTGCAGGAGAAAGGCAAACTTTCCACGACACAAACAACCTAAAACATTTTGTATCCAACAAACCAAACCTAAAGAAAATAAAGTAAGTCATATTTTTGTAGAAAGAAATACCAAACCATGATTATTAAAACACAAAACACCACCAAGAATACAAAGAACACCAAAACCCAACAACAATTTGGCCATAATCAACAAACAAACGTAAATAATGACTTTAATCTAAGGCTTCTCCCTTTGTGTCTTGAGAGTCTCTTACCTACCAGGTCTCTAGTACTTTCTATAGGGTCCCCCTAACTCCTACCTCCTGAGGTTACCTGCTTCCATTCTTTCTGCTGGCCCTCAGGGCTTCAGTCCTGTTTCCCACCCCCAATACCTGCTCCTGCTCCCCTTTCCCCCTCCCTGTCCCCTCTCCCACCCAAGTCCTTCCTTTCCTCTGCCTGCCATGATTGCTTTCTTCTCACTCCCAAGTGGGATTGAAGCATCATCACTTGGGCCTTTCAGCTTGTTAATCTTCTTGAGTTCTGTGGATTGTATCCTGGGTATTCTGTACTTTTTTTTGGCTAATATCCACTTATTAGTGAGTACATGCAATGTATGTCCCTTTGGGTTTGAGTAACCTCACTCAGGATGATATTTTCTAGTTCCTTCCACTTGCCTGCAAAGCTTAGCCCAAAGATGAAACGTTAAATGAAATGCCCTTCACTGGGGAGATGGAACTTGTAGAATCGATCTTAAGTAGAAAGACAGGGCATCAAGTGGAGGGATGGTGTTGTCATTCTATAGTCAAAAACTCTGAGCCAGAAATGTTCCTGTATCAAAGAACTGCAGGGACAAAAATGGAGAGAGCCTGAGGTCCAGTGACAGGCCCAAACTGTGATCCAGCTCAGGGGAAGGTCTGAAGGCATGACTCTATTACTGACGCTATGGTGTGCTTACAAACAGGAGCCTACCATGACTACCCTCCAAAGGCCCACCAAAAGCTGAAAGATTCAGATGCAGATATTTACACCCAACAAATGGACAGAAGTTGGTAAGCCCTGTGGCTGAATTTGAGAAAAACTTAAAGAAGCTGAGGAAGGCGATCCCATAAGAAGACCAGCAGTCTCAATTAACCTGGACCCCTAAGATTTCCCAGATACTGAGCCACCAACTAGACAGCATACACCAGGTAATATGAGGCCCTTGACACATATACAGTAGAGGACTGCCTGGTCTGGCCCCAATGAAAGAAGACTGCACCTAACCCTCCAGAGATTTGAGGCCCCAGGGAGTAGGGAGGTCTGGTGGGTGGGGACATCCTCTTGGAGATGAGGGAGGAAGTATGGGATGAGGAACAGTCAGAGGGCAGACCAGGAGGGGGATAACAACTGAACTGTAAAAAAGGATTAAAGAATGAAAAACAAGGAAAGATAAATAAATAAAAACACAAATATGAAAAAAGTAATAATAACTTTAAATATCAATGGCCTCAGTTCTATAATAAAAATACACAAACTGACTGAATGGCTCAATAAACAAAGTCCATCTGTCTGTTGTCTACAAGAAACATATCTTAGTTTTAAAGGTAGGCACTGCCTTAGAGTAAAAGAAAGGATAAAAGTACTTCCATCATATGAAACCAGGAAGCAAACATACGCTGGTATCCCAATATCTGGTAAAATAGATTTCAAAGTAAAACCGATCAGAAGAGAGGAGGTGGGACACTTCAATCTAAGCAAGGGAAGATTTAGCCAAGAAGACCAAGTCTCTATCCTAAGTATGTGTATACCAATATCTGGGCACCCACCTTCAGAAAAAAAATTCTACTACTAGATTTAAAAACACAGATTGGCAACAATTCATTAGTATTAGGTGATTTCAATAGCCCACTTTTAAACAGAATAACAACAGAATTAATTGACATCATGCATCCTATGGACTTAGCAAATACCTATAGAATATTATATCCAAATACCAAAGCATTCTACTGAGCAACACATGGAAGCTTTTCTAAAAGAGACAACATCTTGTGTCTATTTCGGATGAATAATAAAATATTATACCTATTTTATTATAACTATTTTATTAAAAATAAAGTAAAACAAATAGTTACAAACTAAAAAGGATTGAAAGTGTTCCCTCTATCCTGACTGCAACACAATAAAACTTAACAACTCTTTACTAAATGATGAATGGGTCAAAGAAGATATCAAGAAATAAAAAACTTTCTGGAAGGAGAAGTAATGAAAAATGAAAGCAAAACGTAATAAAACCTCTGAAGCATATTGAAAGCAGTTCTGAGGGGAAGGTTATAGCTTTAAGTGCCTACATTAAAAATGGCTTATGCTGCAACACAAAAAAAGCTGAAAGAAAAAAATGGGACAAACCAAATCCAAAATTGTCAACAATAAGAAATCAATTAAAAAAAATAGACAAAGAAACAATATAAAGTTTGAACAAAATCAATGAATCTAGAATATGGTTCTTTAATAATTTAAATATGATTGACAGACCCTTTGTCCAACTAACCAAAACAAACAAAAACAAACCAAAAAAAAACCCCACCAAAAGACAAAAGAAGGAAACAAAGAAAGGAAGGACCCAAAAATAACAAAATCAGAAATTACAGGGAAATATTACAAGAGACACAAAAGAAATTCAGAATTTAGTTTTATTAAAATAAATAACTTACTCCTTTATATTCAAAAAGCCTAGCTGAAAGCAATGGATTTTAAGATACGGCCAGACTACAAAGCTAAACAAAGAAGCCATCAGCCTAAGTAGGGGAGATTGAAACAGTAATGAAAACATCCTTCTAAGTGTTAAAAAATTGTTTAGGACAGATAGATTCATGCAGAATTCTACCAGACATTCAAAGAATTAAGGCCAACAATTGACAAAAGGAAATCTTCTGCACAGCTAAAAACAGTCAACTGGGTGAAGAAGAAGCCCACTGGTTCGGAAAGAATCTTCGTTAGCTAAATATCTGATAGAGGATTAATATCCAGAATATATAAAAACTTCAAAAAACAGGGAGTCAAAATCAAATGACCTATTGAAAAATAGACATAGGACCTAAAAAGAGAACTCTCAAAATAATAATAATAAAAAAATGGCTAAGGTATATCTCAAAAAATGTTCACCCCATCCTAATAGATACACCTACTAAACACTCCCTTACCAAGGGCTCAGGGAACATTGTGGAGTATGGAGTGGGAAGACAATAAGGGCCAGAAAATCCAGAAGTTTGCTGTGAGGTTTTGTTGACTAGTAATACCAGAAGCTGTGTCCATAAATTCTCATCAACATGTGACAACAATAGACACGCCATAGTGGGTGGGGTAAAGCTCATGAGGCCTCAACCCTACACAAGCAATGACAAACAACTGAGGAGTGTGGAGAGTAAGAGATACAGTCTTCCCCAGAGAAGACCACATCAAGTCCTATTAACTATCCAATACCAACGGTCAGCCCTGAAAATATGCACACATGTAACATTATACAGACTGAGCAGCTCGCATTTAAGAATATATATATATATATATATATATATATATATATATATATACACACACACACATGCATGTGTGACTCTGAAATAACAAGGAGGGATATATGGGAGGGTTGGAGGAGAAAATGTAATTATATTGCAATAAAAATTGAAATTAAAGTTAAAAAGTCAATAGATTTCAAAGTGACAGTTTTTGAAATTATATATTCTTCAATTCAATGAGTCAATTATGAAAATTCATCTTGTGAAAGTGAATTACCATATTAAATAATCATACAGTTGTACAAAGATACTTATATATAATGTCAAATTATATGTGCTCCAATTCAATAACTTAATTATTGATGATTTATCTCATGGAAATGAATTATCATATTAAATAACCATACAGTTATATAAAGATATTTGTATATAATGTCAAAACATGAATACTATATGACTTTTGACATAATAGTAGATAAGTTAAACAGTGTTCGTGACTGGAGATGTTTCTTAGTGGCAGAACACTTGAAAAGCATAAGTAAGGTTCTGGGTTCAATCCTTAGTAGTGGCAAAAGGAGAAAAAAAAGCAATGTTTCTGCTCTTTTGCAGTGGCACAGGCACTAAAAGGGGAACGATAGAGACATTAGCATGGCTCCTGCAAATGGATAACACACAAATTCATGAAGCATTTCATACTCTTTTTAAAAAGTAGTATTTGTGCAGCAATTCAGTGGAATTAGATAAGCCATTGCAAGCAATGAGCAGTCAGTTTGGTAATAGTTGCAATTGTTATCATAATTAATTATGATTGGAATTAGTTCAACATAGCACTACCGATTAACGAAGCAAAAGCTTCAAGCAGCATGCTCCTTTCCTGTAGCATCCACAGTGTTGTCATGCTCACAGTGTTGTCATGTGAACAAACACAGCCCTCTAGCCACCACGAGTAAATGTGCAGAGACTGGCAGGGCACTACAAGCAAAAGCCTCATGAAAGACCTAGGACATTTTAAAACAGTTTTTGAATGTAGCCCAGGTTAGACTGGATTTCCAGACCCTTTTATTTAATGCTATCAAATGCTGAGACTGCAAGTGTGTGTTACCATGCCAGGAAAGATTTAAAAATTTTCAATTATTACTTTTAGATCATTGAAATAAAATTATGTCATTTGCCACTCCCTTTCCTCGCCAGCCCTCTGAGCCAATCTCCCTATAGCTCATTGATGCCGTCCCACTCTCATGTGGATGGTCTTTTAAATCTTATTATTGTAGCATTAAAGATGTGTGTAGCATGCACACACACATACCCACACCTGTATGCATGCATGCATGCATGCAGACATAAACACGCACACACACACTCACATGCACGCATGTGTGCACGTACATACACATAACCCTGCTGAGCCCATTCTTGTTGGCAGTGTGTAATTGGTTTCAAGACCACTTGCTCTGGGTTGGACAGCCAGTGAAGGAGCTCATTCCTGAGAGAGGTTAGTTTCCCTTCTCTCAACTCTCATTAGTTCTTCACCTAATTGCAGTCCATGAATATTTCCCCTTCCACCTTAACATCACCATTGATAGTTCCATTTTTCTGGTCTTGTTTAAGCAGCCATTTCCAGGAGAGACTGTTTTACAGCAATACTGGCTCTTACAAACTTCTTGGCCTCTCTTCAATGATATTTCCTGAGCCATAGAAGCAGGAGCTATGACATAGACCAGTGGGGTCTGGATTCTTCAGTCTGTTGATCACTGCATTGTGTCTAGTTGTGGTTTTCTGTGATTTTCTCCATTTGCTGTGAAGAGAAAGCTTTGTATGAACAGTAGTACAATGATTAGGTTTAGAATGTAATAGAGAATTTATGCTGGCCTAGCAAAGCGATGGGGGTAGATTCTTTTCTAATAATCACGTCTGCAGAAGCTGCTAGTTTAGAATACCAAGCATGATTTCCCTTCCCTCCTGTGGAGTAGGACTTAAGTCCAGTTAGACAGTTATTTGTTGCGACCAAAATTTGAGTGCCATTTTTTGCACCTTTGTGTATATCTTGCCGTGCTTGTCATTGGTGTTATTATCTTGCCATGCTAGATATTGCTGCGAAGTAGGACTGGTGATTTTTAATTGCTTCTCTTTCTTGGAAGTTTGCATGGTAATTTCTGGAACCATGGAAGCTAGACCATAGCAGAGGCTTCCATTTCAGTTCTAGCTCAAATCATCTGAGTCTTATGTTTTAAATGTATGATGTCTTCAGCAATAGTTGCCCACCCTTAGGCCCTTGAAAGGCACCCAAAGCCACACTGGTAACTGTATTGTTCAGAGGGATTCCTTGCACTAACCTGACCAATGGTTTGAAAGGTATTTTTGTGCCTGGTAACTTTGTGTGTATGGTTTTGATGGGGAACATTGTTGTCACAATACATACAATTATATGTATCTTGTATACATCTAGTTAAATAGAAAATAATATGATTCATTGAGGCTTTATCAAACACACTTGGTGTAGAACTCTCTGCTCCTTCTACACCATGTCTGCTTGCATACTGCCATGCTTCCCCCAGGACAATAATGGACTATATCTAAAACTCTAAGCCAGCCCCAGTTAAAATGTTTTCCTTTATAAGAATTGCCACGGTCATCATGTGTCTTCACAGCAATAGAGACTGTAAAACTGTTATTTGTCCCTCTTTTCTCCTTCTCCTTCTGTAGTGACTTCCCTCCTTTCCCCTAGTTGGAGCCCTTTCCTCACCTAATTCCATTTCCTACTTCATATCACCTGTATCCTGCTATTCACCCCTAACCTCTCACCCACAACATATTCACACCACAATGGTTCCCTTGTACTTCCTTACTGTGGTTGTCCATGTCATATACTCATGCCTGAAGATTTGGAGCTTGGAACTGAGATAAGAGACGATATGAAGCAGTTTTCTTTCTGGGTCTGGGTTACCTCACTCAATATAATCTTTTCTGAGTCCGTTCAATACCTGAAAAATTCATGACTTTCTTTTTATTCACTGCTGAATAGTATTTTATTTTCAATATTTTAAACTTTTAGCTATTTGTATTGTTAATATTAAAATCCTATTTCTAAACATCTCTCTCAATTCATTAGGGATTTAAGTGACTTGGATGATTAACCTTCTACATCATAATGACAGTGTCACTGTCAGGAATATCTGAGAATTGAGTTCTTTATTCAGATAATTCAACATCTTGACCACCCCATCTTTCTCTCCCAAATAATAATGTTTTAAAAATCACACAGATAATTGAAACAATATTTCCTCTAAGGCAGCTGTTTTGTTTCTTGATCAGTTAAAACTGGCTATAGCAATGTCTGATAAAGTTTAATTGCATGAGAATCACCTGGGGGATATTGTTAAGAGTCAGACTTTGATTTGGTGGATTTGAAATAGGGCCTGTGATTCTTCATTATAACAAGTTATTGGTGATCTAGTTGTTGTTACTGGTCTTAAAAGCCATACTTGGATAATTTTTAAACTTACTCATCTGTAGTGAATCCAGAGACCCAAATACTTGTGATTGTGCTGATGTGTGCATATATATATATAACTCATACATACATAAGCATAAAATATGCACAACTTTATATATACATAATCATACGTATATGGAGAGACATTTTTTCAATAAATTGGGAAAGTAATTCCTTTACATAATTTATGCTAAATAGGCAGCCTGTTTTCCTTACCTTTTTATTTGAAACAAGGATAATGAACACTAGTTATCTAATATTTCTATGGGGATAAAATGGAAGAAATAATATGTTACAGAGTGTTTTGTCTTCATGAAGGTTAGGCTTGTTTAATAATGAAAACAAGATAAGGTTACAAATGTTTTAAAGGCATCAATGACCTCTAGTAACTTGGTGCTAGACTTGTCATCTAACAGTTTTCTTTTGAATAGACCATGTGCATAAATGTTTGGTCAGTAAATGCCACATGGGCAAATTTGTGAACATTTGTTATGTCTGAGCTCCAACGCCATGGCAAGGAGGTCTTTATGGGCTAGAGTTTAAGAAGAATGGGAGGAGCAGATGTGTCATGGTTTATTCACAAGCACACAGGACACAACAGCAGATAACCAGGCACATGCTGGAAACATGCCAGCAGACACAGGCACTTGTGTTGCCTAGAAGTAGGCACACACACACACACACACACACACACACACACA
>NW_021604576.1:19533279-19612385 GCF_004785775.1 Grammomys surdaster
CACACACACACACACACACACACAGCAGAGAGAGAGAGAGAGAGAGAGAGAGAGAGAGAGAGAGAGAGAGAGAGAGAGAGAGAGAGAGAGAAAGGCTGGCCAAAGCAAATACCAAGTGGACACCTAGGCAAAAGGCATTTGCTTCTGGTTTCAAGATTTTCCTGTTATCTTGTGGCAACCATTACTACCTACCTCCTTGTCTCCTAGATGTCCAATGTTAGCTATTCTTTGCCCATTCTGAGTATCCATATCACTATCACATTGTTTAAACCTTAATCAGGCATCATGACCTTCTGACCTCAGCACTCTATCCCTCTTAGACAACTTTCAGTTTGTCATGGTAGACCCCTTGGGGTGCAATTAGGCTTATAATCTGTAATACAGACAACATGTTACTAGTTTTATGTATTTCATAGTTTCTCAGATTCTGTAGGTTCCTTGGAATCTCAGACTCTCTAGGTTCTCCAACCTCTTGAGCTCTGTTTCCTTAGGCATTATGGGGTCTTTTCATCTGGGAAGCTCCTACAGAGACCTATGCTCTACATCCCAATGCCCCACAGAGTATTGACAGCTGATTTAAGACTACTAGACATATAGTACGTATTCCAATCCACTAGCTGCTTTGTCCAAGTATTGTTTATGTCCAATAATATCAGTGGACAGTGACACTGTTGCCACCCTTCTTGGACATCTAGGAGACCAGGAGGCTGATGATAATGATCGACTGGATAACATGGAACATCATCTCTCATCTCTCACCTCAGAGTAACCAGTGATGTAATCCATTATATAACTATATCTGACAAGAATCCACTTTTGAGTTTTATATAAATATGCCCTTGAGACAAGAAGCAAGTGGCTTTTATCCATAGTCCTCCACTGACACCATCAGTGTATCAAGTATTGGAGAGTGAGGTGGTCCCTTCTTTGTAGGGACTTGGTTCCATGGGATCTGTCTCTGAGGTGCTTGTATCCTGTATGATTGCATGTTTTACTGGTCCCAGGACATCTTGTAACTCCGTTGTTAAGGAACTCTTACTTAAAACCCCCATGTACAGGCAAGTCAGTCCCTTGCAGTCGGGAGTCATTCACCACAATCCTCATTATTTCAATGCTTCTCCCAGAGTAGCTCTCAGATTCACAGCATCTGATTCCAGATCTGGAAGAAAATCAAAGATTAGCATAATATCATCACATGATTGTGCGGAGTGACTTCCTTAGCCATTTTCAGGACTCCAGGTCCTAAGCCACTGTTTTAGCTAGGTTCTCTAAAGGAACAGAACCAAGGTGATATATATTGATGTGTGTGTGTGTGTGTGTGTGTGTGTGTGTGTGTGTGTGTGTTGTGTGTGTGTGTGTGTGTGTATCAGAATTTATGAAGTGAGCTTTAAAAAAATAATGATAGCCAAATTACACCTCAGATGCTCAGAACCTGTTATTTGATACTTGATGCTGGATGTCTCAACAGTTGAAGTAGATCCAGAATAGCTCTCTCTCACTGGGGGTTGGGGGGGGGCAATGTGTGACAATTGGAAGTTACTCAATACATAAGGTTGGGTATCTCAGTAGTACCGATCTGTCTCCAGAAGTCCAGAATGTTACTGGAGAGCCACTGGTCTCTATTCCACGGTGAAAGCGTGGAAACACTGGCTCTATTCTCAGTAAAGGAGTCAGCAGGAGCAACAACAATGAGGCCAATAACAGAGCAGCAAGAGGGAAGGCCAAGCAAGAAACAGGCACGATAAATCTCCTTCTGAAAAGCCCCTTTTATCTGGGATGCTTCCCAAGTGTGCTGCCCACAATTGTCACGGGCCTTCCCACATTAATCAAGGCAATCAGGACAATTCTTCCAGTGTGTCTCCCTACTCATTTGATTCTAATTTGTGACAAGTTGGCATTAAAAACAACTACGATAGCCACCAAAGCATGACAAATTGTGGGGCTATGCATATACACATGGGACGAAATCACAACCATCCACTGTTGACCTTTCCCAGTAAAGGCAAATTGTTCTTGACCCTCCTCTCTGGATCAGTGTCAATGGAGAAGGAAGTTCTTATATTATAGTACTCCTGGGATTTCCTGAACAAAACATATATACTTACTCAGAGATGCTTCTAAATATAGAATAGTTTGAGTGACTTCAATGTCCCCCAGATGTTGGTATACACAGACTAGCCTTCTGGGATAAGAGGTGGTGTGGGCAGCCCCTTACCACTGATTTGTAGCCTACATAATTTAAACTCATCAGTTGGTGTTTGGAATATTACTAGCCCTTGCAAGGTGTCCACCCCTAGGATATATTTAGCTACTGGGGAAACATCATTATGTATTGCCAGTGGGACAAATAGCCAATCTTTAGCAGCAGAGACACTGCTTTGACCTTGAATATGTGAGCACCATAGCCCTCCATGTGCTGGTCCACATGTTGGGTCCAGAAAACCACTGTGAATTCACATGAACTAAAGTCCAGTCAGTGTCAATATCCATGAGATCCAGCACTCTCTGCACATTGCTGTGGTACAAAGAACTTGTCAGATCAACATGAGTCCTCTGATCTTCTGGGCTATTCCTCAGCCAGCCACCTTGGTCCCACCCTCACCCAAAATGGTGAAGTTATCTGACGTGGGCATCAGAAAATCATTTAGATATGCCTGGTTATACATGCTAGTTATGACTTAGTGTCCATTAGAAAATTGTTGGTGCCATGGAAGTAGTCCCAGCCTCATTTAACTACCAATCTATCATCTGTTCATCAACTCCAGCTAGTAAGAACTCTGCCCTCATCTAGGTATGAGAGATATGCTATCCTCCTGGTGTTCGTTTGGGGTTGTGTGTGATCTAGTCCATCTTTCCTTTCCCTTAGAGGCAATCTGAGCAGCTCAGAGTTTTACTTGCCTTCTTTTCTTGTTTGTCTTGTATATAGCACAGGGATGCATTGCTATAATCATTTCCTACATATGATGGTCCACATAAGGCCCACACTGCAATTAGAGTCCTAAATACACTGCCCAGAGCATAAGTTAAGAACAAGTCCCTCATTTCTACTAATAAAATGTTCTCACTTGGTCTCATGGGGGTTTGCATCAAACTAGTCTGGCACATTCTCAACTCAGGGACTATATATATTTCTATTAATTCCATGTAATAAGTCATTTATAGTTTTTGACAACACACCAGCATTGTCCTATAATGGATGCTCCCCAGCTATCATACAGATCATTAGCAAGTGTTTTCCCTGTTTACGTGGTCACAGGATCTACAGTCAGTTAATGCCGAAAAGGGGGCAGATCGTAATGGATACTAATTTCTCTAGCTCCTCTGTCATCAGTGAGACATTATCTGCCCTCTCATCCCAGAGGTAATGACGAGGCAGGGACTAGCTTCTCTTAGGACTGTCTGAACGACTTTTCCAGTTACTATAACTTTGTCATAGTGTAAGGAGTATAAGGTGTAGATTTAATTTTTTTCAAAGCCTACTTTTAATGAAGCTTCTTAAATGCTTTAACCTTCCTTCTAGCCGACTATCCTCCAGAGGTAGTAGAAAAGAAAGGATATGGGGAAAGTGGACCTGTTTAGAAATTGTTCGTTGGAGCAAATCCCACCTGTGGTGTCAGGAAATCAGCAGTTCAGTTCACACGAGTCAGCAGCTGTAGCTTGATCCACTTGCACACGCGTCACAGATACACCAGCAGTCCAGTTCAGTAGAGGTGAGATAGCAAACACGAACCAGCAGGAAAGGTCAGTGGGGATTCCAGAAGTTCTCGGCTGTGCCTCTTTCAGCAGAGTGAAGCTCAGTGAGGATGTGAGAGCAACGAGCATCGCACAGCTCGCTCTACAGGCAAGCCCAGCCCAGACTAGCCAAGCTCAGTCTGACACTGTCCATGGAGTCCTTTTTATACTCCCTCCATACATCATGTGTCCTCCACAGGTTTTGCCTCAGCACATGTCTTGCCTTAGCATGTGAGTCTGTATCAGCTGACATCCTTCTGATAATTGGCCTAAGTCCACGGAAGTGGCAAGAAGTTGCAGCACACCACCAGATTTTTTTAGTGAATTTCTCTCCATGGAGTCCTGACAAAACTAGCTCAACTGCACAGCGTAAGGCAGGAAAACTACACGTGTGCCCTTAGCAAAGAATCCTTCATCACTTGCTTGCTTTAGCCAAACATCTTTTCACCTGTGTCTGCTTCAGCGAAACGGTCCTTCACATGTCGGCTTTAGTAAAACATCCTTTCCCTCATGTCTGCACCAGGAAAACACTCCTTCATGTGTTTGCTCTAGCGATCCAATGCATCCAATACAACTGACTTTCCAAAGAATCCTTAAGTGTACATTTCAGTGGGGCATACATTATATGGCTGGCCTCCACTCATGGGCCTGACCATCAAATTCAAGAACTGTTCTAGCATCCTGTCTCCTCCTCCTCCTCCTCCTCCTCCTCCTCCTCATCCTCATCCTCCTCCTCTTCCTCTTCTTCCTTCTCCTCCTCCTCCTCTTCTTCGTACTCCTCTTCTCTGTCCTTCCCTCTCCCTTCCTCTTCTTCCTGTCTCTCTGTCTCCCCACCCCCCCTCTCTCTGCCAGATTCCCAGTCAAGCATGCTGCAGTGGTTAATGGACTTCCTCATATTCTGCCTTACCATGAATAGAGGTGCCCTCATGGAGCTCACAGTACAAAGCATACACTCAGGCTTCTATTTTCTCCTCCATAGCTAATAGATCATGAAACTTCCCACCACAGGGTTTCTTCAGCAGCAGCCTTTAACGCAGCCAGGAACAACTAACCTACCTTACCTCACTGTTATATGCTCCTTTCACAGCACGGCATCTTAAGACCTAGTAAGCCTCTTCTAATGATAAAGGAGTTCCGTCTTCTTTGTCCCAGTTTTTCATGAGGGCCCAGAAGGCAAGAATAGCTGCCACAGCATGCCATGTACTGTGTTTGAGCCACATCTACTGCATAACTGCCTCTGTTACTGGGGAAGATAATCCATTTATGCATAAAGGCATATCCTCCCTACTATGCCAAAACCAGAAAAGGGCATTTTGAGGAGCTAGAAGTTAAAGAGAGTGCAAAGGAGCCATAAGTAGATGTGCAATAGTTTATTCACTAACACACATAGACATCAGCTGACACATATAGGTAATACAAGGTGGACATGAGCACACATGCAAACCAACATATAGGCACAGAGGTCTACAATCAGACACACAGACAAGACCAGGTGAAGGTATAGGCAGAAGCCACTTACCTCTGATTTCAAGGATATATTTATATGAAACTCAAATAAAAGTTGTATTTTGCCAACAGTAACATAATTGGTTACATCATCACCTATACCAGGTTCCCTGGATGTCGATATCCTGGGTCAGCCATTATTAGCTGACTCATGGTTCCTGGGATATCGTCTTAGCCATCTCTGGCTCATTCCAGATAACCATATCAGTGCTATGTTCTCTAAATTTTAATTTGCCTTTACAGCCTTCTGTTCCCCCAACTACCTATAGCCATTAATGTAATGTTTTCTATGCATCAGTTTTCAGCTACTAGATAGTATCTATGTGCTCAGAGGTCTTACAGCTTGCTGCTCTTGTTGTAGACATCAGAGCTCAGTTCCAAGCATTCATATCAGCTAATTCACAACCACCTATAACTCCAGATCCAGGGAATCTGACATCTCTTCTGTCCTCCAAAAGTCGCAGACACATGTCACACACACACACACACACACACACACACAAACACACACACACACTAATAATAAATCTTTAAGAAAGAAAACATTTTTCCATTTTTTTCAGCAGATTGACTCAAAACATGATTAGATTCTTTATTTTTGTGAAGAGTCTTAGTCACAGAGAGGTTGCTCTTTGTGACATCACGTTAGAACTGGTGATATCTTCTACAGCAAGCGCATGACTGTCAACTGCCTTATTTTCTAGACAGTGTCCTATGCAAAAGTAATATTCAGCAGTCAGTGCATATCCATCAGCAGGGCATAAAAAAGTATCATCTGAAATATTCTTTTTCTCATTTCTTGCTTTGTGTACATAATGTATTGCTTTCTGCTACTGAATAGTGATTGTTGCTATAGCAATGTTTTAAGCACACTCCTAGATCAATATGAGAGCTGCAGAAGCAAATAGTCTATGCAGTTTGTGAGTCTAACACCATACTCCCACTCTTATTTGTTCAATTGTAGAATAAAGGTTTGGGCAACTTCTCACAACTAGAGAGTTCTCTGCTGTGAAGAACTAATCAATCAACATATGCCCTGTGACTGCTTCCCAGTAGAGGTCCTTGCAAGGCACTAAACAACAATAGCAGTTGTGTGTGCAGGGACAACATGCCTGTCAACACAAGGAAGTACAATTCTAAGTGCACCAGAACTCCAGGATCCCATCGCCTCATGCAGTGTCTACTCTGATTTTTATTTATTACATCTCAAAGCTTATCTACGAAAACTATCTTTCTGTTTTCATTGCCCTATTCATCTTGAACCTCCCACTGCAGTCTCCAACCTACCCACATAAATATATCTCAGTTATCACACACAGCTTGCACGAAATATGAGAAATGAGCTGGAATTTCTTATGCAGAGTACTTAAAATTAAAAGCCAGTTGAAGAACTTCTAATTGTTCATCTGCTTCCTTCTGAACCAAAGCTATGTGCTCAGGCCAGGCTTATTATAAGATGGAGATATGGAGTCCAAGAGACCACACTATCTTTGAGTGCTGCTACCCAGCCAGAGCTTCCCC
Source organism: Grammomys surdaster (assembly GCF_004785775.1). Taxonomy (NCBI): domain Eukaryota; kingdom Metazoa; phylum Chordata; class Mammalia; order Rodentia; family Muridae; genus Grammomys; species Grammomys surdaster. The sequence continues at coordinate 19,540,039 of NW_021604576.1, forward strand.
ATTTAGCCCAGTAACAGCAATGTGCATCTATGGAGTGCATAAGAAGGGGCTTGGGTCCCCTCTCCTGCTGCTATCCATGTGATCCCAAACCAGGCATTGCTCTCAAGCAAGCTCCCAAGTATCTGAAAAAGATAGAGCTATACTTAACAATCAGTGTTCTGCTGATGGTAAATCCTGGCAATTCTGGGAAATAGAGTAAATTAGGAGCCCTGCACTCCACTTGGCTCCTTTGCTCTATGTGTTTGTTCCTTGATGGCTCCCTGCAGTACCTACCATTGCTTCCCTTTGAAATGGGCTGTTAGACACATTCTATCTGTCAAAAAGATTTAATTCAGTATTTCCCATTTATACATATTATTATTTTAAAAAAATGAATTCTATGGTTCTAAGAAAATGAGAACATTTGTTATTTCAAACTTAAATGAGCATTTATAATTTAGATGACCAAAAGTAAATTGCATTACCAGGCAATTGGTTAAGTTGTCATAAAATGCTTTAGATCCGTATTTAGAAATGAAATAATAACTCTGATATAACTGGCTTCTAAACATCTGCCATATGGTATTCTTTCATTGTAGCATTGACTTAAAAATAATATTTAACCTTTAAAATGGACCATTATTATAGCAACCAGCTGTATTTAAAATGCTGGGGTGATAGTTATTAGTAAAGTGCTTGCCTTGAGACCTTGGTTTGATTTCAAGAACTCACACAAAAGAAGAGCATTGGTTCTGGGGCTTGCCAATGATCCATGTGTGTTTCCTAGCACCCACATGGTAGTTCACAAACATTTATCACTCCAGTTACAGGGGATCTGTTGCCTTCTGACCTCTGCAGGCACCAGGCTTGCAAGCGATCAAGTGACTCTCAAATACATACAGCAAAACATTCATACACATTGAAAAGTCAAAGAAGGAGGAGGTGCTATTGTTGCTAGATATTGTGGTCCATGTTTGTAATCCAAGCACTGGGAAGATCTAGGCAGGCAGATCCCTGGAGCTTGGTAAGTTCCAAGTCAGCGAGAAAATCTGTCTCTAAAAGAAAAAAAATAAATTAAAAAATGACACTTGAGGAAAAACACCAAGACTGTCCCCTGTCCTTCATATAGAGGTGAATACAGGTACAAGCACACCTTCACACATGTAAACATATACACATGATAAAAATAAATAAATAAATAAAATTGAAACTATTTACAATGAGAATAATTTTTAAAAACTAGTTACATAGTCATTTAATTATAGTTATACAAAGAATACTTAAATATATGCTTAAAATATGAAAATTATCATTTAAATTGTAATATTTAGTATGGAGCGCTGCTGCCACGCCTTAAAGATGGTGCCTGCTTGCCCTTGCAGACTTGGAGTAAACAAGCCTTGTTTGGTCCTGGGGCGGTACTTCCTGGTGGCCTGATCTTGTGTCATGGGTCCTTGACCAATCACAGTGCGAGACATGGTATGGGCTCATGGGCAGTCCTATGCAGGGTATAAAGCTTCGCTCCTGGGCTGGCTCGGGGGCACACCTTCAAGCTTCATGTAACTAGCAACTCCTGAGTAAACTGCTGCTGGAAGGAACTGGTGTGCGAGTCTTTCTTCCCTGCTGGTCGGGGTGGTAGGCGCCGCACAATTTAGCATATAGCTTATTGTGCCAATCAGTAAATTACTGATTATCTTCATTTTGGCAAAACTGCATCTGCCCAATTAATTGAAAATTGACTGTATTTCACTGAAATTTTTCTGGATCAGATTCACTTCTACACATCTCTGGCACCACAGGGTTTCCTGACCATGACTTATTTCTGTAGTAAGAAAACTTCAAAATCAGCCATTTGCAGAAACCCTGGATATTTTGCTGTCAGGGTATCAGTGATATCACATAGAAAGCATATTCAATATTTTTCTAATTCTTGAAATTCAATGAAAAAATAATTGTAACAACATCATAAATAATTAGAACGTTATACTACTGTTCTAGGGTCCTCAGAGCACATAGCAGAATGAGCTTGTGTGAGCAGATTCCCTTCCTGTACACTGTCCTAACAACCAGCTTCCCAAACACAACTGCTGGATCAAGAACACAATACAATTTGAAAACAAGACAAACATGCGCACACGCACTCTCATACACACACACAAACACACATACACACACACACACACATACACACACACTCGCACACTGTGCTGGCTTGTTTAATATCAACTTACCAGAAACAAGAGTCATTTATGAAGAATAAATATCAATTGAGAAAATGTCCCCGTCAGACAAGCTGTTGAGGAAGCCTGTGGCATCTTTTTAATTGATGATTGATGTGAGAGATCTAGTCCATTGTGGGTGGTGCTACCCCTAGGAAGGTGGGTCCGCATGGTATAAAAAGGGCAGGGTAAGCCGTGGAGCACAAGCTAGTAAACAGTGCTTCTCAATGTCCTCTGCCTCTATTCCTGACTCCAGGTTCCTGCTTTAAGTTCCTACCCTGACTTCCCTGAATGATAGACTACAAGATGTAAACTAAAATAAACCCCTTCATTTGGTTTTGTCCATGGTATTTCAGCATAGAAATAGAAACCCTAATAAGATATACATGTGCACAGGAGGCATATACAAGATATGCACAGAAGGCATAAGCAAAGACAAAAGTTTAAGCTAAAGCAACACAGCCTGTTGTGTGATTTGGCAGCAGCCTACAGGAACTAAATGGATCAAAGCCCTTGTCATTGTCATTTCAGTGTCTGAATAGCTGAAAGCTCAGCCTTGGCTCCACAGGACACCAGAAACCTACTAGGGCCGTGGGCATAAAAGTCATTGCTTTGAAGGCTCTTTCCATTTGTTCAGCCTACAGGTTGTCTTACTGGAAAAAGATATCACCAGAAATCAAAACCTGAGCTTGATAAAGTCTGTGTGTCTATCCCTCAAATTTATGCTACACTCAAACTCAAAGAGTTTTAGGCCAGTGAACTGGCTTGAAAATGCCTTGCTCCAGACCTTGTGACCCTGAGGCCCAGAGGAAGAAGCACTGGGAAGAATTCCTAGTGAAAGCAGAATTTCGAAGACAAAGAGGATTCAGCACATAGAATTAGAGAGAGATGTCAAGAGTAGTGACAGTTTTGAGTTTTGGTTTCTTTCAAAAACACAGAAATATTTGAAGATGTTTTTATTTTAATCTCAGGTATGTGGCTCTTCAAATTATCCACAACAGCTGACTAAGATTTGCCTCATGCTCCAGTAGACTTGTGATTTTGCCCCCTGATAGTTTCTGTGGTTGTGTGACATTTGGAATCGGGGGGGGGGGGCTTTTTAGAAGGTGTATAAATGCTAGGGCTCTAAGAGGTGGGTTGTTGGTTGGTTGTTGTTGGTTGTTGTTGGTCTTGGTTTGTTAGGTAGTCATCCAAAGAGAAGAAATTAGAAGAAATTAGATATCTTGATAAAGATCTAACTTGCATCAAGGAACTCAATACCCTAAATCAGCAGGAATTAGTCTAATGATAGCTTCCCCCCCCCTTCTGACCTCTGACTTTATTCAGAGCTCTCTTTCCTTTCCTCTCTATCCTTTTTTTCTCTTATCTAGTGTTATGGAGTTGAAAAGGTGGAAGCAAAAAGGTGAAGAAGAATGGAAGAGAGAAGAACCCGCAAAGTAGATAAATACTCAAGTGGAGACTTATCTAGACAAAAGAATGTGAGAAAATGTGTCATAAAGTAAGAGATTTCCCAGGGATACATATAAATAAATTGATAGAGTCCTTTTTGGTAATACCCTGGATTTAATCCCCAGAACTGTAAAAATTAGTTTGTGAATTGAAGATTAGATTAGAGGCATAATACAGTCAAGGTCCTTTCATTGTGAAACTAACTGGTATAAAACTTGGGGGAAGTAGTTCATTGTAGAATGTTTCTCTGAAATAGTTGTGTTGTGTTCAGATGGATTGCAAATATTGCAGTGTAGAAGAAGAACAATGAAGGCTGGAAATTTTCATTATATTTATAATGAGCAATATAAATAATGTATATGTGAATGAATGAATCAGCTATTTCTATCATTATTCCCATTATTATATACCCTCTTACTTCCTCTAAGTTCTCTTTAGTGACTCGTCACCTGCCATCAGATAAACAATCCTTGGTGATAGTCCCCCATATGTTGCTCCAGAGGACAAATAGAAGCAGCTCCATTTTTGTGTAATTTGGAGTATTATCCTTGTCATTTTCAATTTGAGACTCATACTTTCACCACTCTTTGTCTAATTCATCTCACTCAGTCATGAGCAATTGCTCCTTGAGTCTTTTTGTGCTTCTTTGGAGAATAGCTGCAGCCTTCTGAAAATTCTCCCTGCGATTTCTCTAAAGTGAATTTTATATGACCTACATAGTTACACCTGCTAGTCAGACTACACCGAAGAGTCTCTATGTGGAGGGACACAACTCACTCTTCTACAAGGTGTTGTGTCACATAGGCACAACTTTATTAATATAGATTTGATTCTTCTGAAAATAATCGAATTGTAAATAATTTATGTTTAATGAGCCATGTAGAATCTCTAACATCTTTTTATTGTTTGATTTTGTAACATCTTAAAAAATATAAAAGATACTCTTAGCTCAAAGACCATACAAAATCAGACTTGAGCCAGATGTAGTCTACTGGCAAAGATTTGTCAATACCTTACACTGATCAACCCAAAGAACACACCATTTTTGGCATTTAATTACAAGGTTGTTCAGAGCTAGCATAAATGAGTAAGTGCCTGGGGCCCTGGGGAATGTTTGTTGATGTGCTGTGTCTAGCTGAAGAGAATGTTCAGAACTCAAGCTAGTATTTGCATGAAAAACCCAAAGCACCCATCAAAAAGAAATCATTTTCAAAATGAAATCATGCTTGTATGGCAAGCAGCAGAATTTCAATCCAAACAGATGTTCAGGAGGAACAGGAAAATCAGAACCATGGACAGCCAATTATTTAAAGCAAAAGAAGTCAAGTGTCCTGAGAGATGTGTACAAAGCTGACAATAGAAGTCTAAGAGCCTGCATCAACATGAGCCATAGCGTGATGCATTATCCTTCAAGCCATCTCAGGCTAATTTGGCACCTTTGCTATAACGATGTGTTATAATTATAAACCCATACAGAAATATAAAGCTGTGTTCTGGTGAATGGAAAAGATACATTTGGAAGGAAATATGAGAAGGGGGTGGAGAATATACTGAATTAAACTGGTTGGGCCACAGGTGCCTGCATATCTGCTGAAACATCATTTCTGATGTGTCTTTAGAATGTTCCTAGAAGACATCAACATATGAATTGGTAGAGTATAGATCACCCTCACCAATATGATTAAGTATGATTCAATATTGAGAGCCCAAGCCAAAGAAAACTGTGGTGTGGGGAGGTAAATTCTCTCTGCTTGAGCTGAGCTATTGTCTTCTTCCCTCAGACATCAATACTGCTATTCTCTGGCCATCACGCTTGGAGTGGCTTTACATCGAAACTTTGCTGGGTCTTCAGCTTGCAGATAGCAAATTGTGGGGCTTCTCCAGAGCCATGATCATGTGAGCTAACCCTTTATAATATTACTCCATCATTTCTGTATTCTCTCTCTCTCTCTCTCTCTCCCTCCCTCCCTCCCTCCCCCCCCCTCTCTCTCTCTCTCTCTCTCTCTCTCTCTCTCACTCACACACACACACACACTCACACACACACACATACTGTATGTGTGTGAGTGTATGTGTGTATGTGTATGTGTGTGTGTGTGTGCATGTTTTCCTATGAAAATATATATGAAAATATATGTATATATAAACTCTTCAATTTGCTTCAATTTCTTCTCATTCTCTGGAGAACATTGACTAATAACGAGATAAAAGGGAAGAAATAAAAGCAAAATGGAAAAATCCCAACTCAATTCTTCACAGAGTTAGAAAAGGAAATTCTCAAATTCATTGGGAACAACAAAAACCCCAGGATAGCAAAAACTATTCTCAACAATAAAAGAACTTCTGGAGGAATCACCATCCCTGACCTCAAGCTGTACTGCAGAGCAATAGTGATAAAAACTGCATGGTATTGGTACAGAGACAGACAGGGAGATCAATGGAATAGAATTGAAGACCCAGAAATGAACCCACACACCTATGGTCACTTGATCTTTGACAAAGGAGCTAAAACTGTCCAGTGGAAAAAGGACAGCATTTTCAACAAATGGTGCTGGTTCAACTGGGGGACAACATGTAGAAGAATGAAAATTGATCCATTCTTATCTCCTTGTACAAAGCTCAAGCCTAAGTGGATAAAGTACCTCCACATAAAACCAGATACACAGAAACTAATAGAAGAGAAGGTGGGGAAGAACCTCGAATACTTGGGCACAGGGGAAAAGTTCCTGAATAGAACACCAATGGCTTATGCTCTAAGATCAAGAGTTGACAAATGGGACTTCATAAAATTGCAAAGTTTCTGTAAGGCAAAGGACACTGTCAATAGGACAAAACAGCAATCAACAGATTGGGAAAAGATCTTTACCAATCCTACATCTGATAGAGGGCTAATATCCAATATATACAAAGAACTCAAGAAATTAGACTCCAGACAACCAAATAACCCTATTAAAAAATGGGATATAGAGCTTAACGAAGAATTCTCAACTGAGGAAACTCGAATGGCTGAGAAGCACCTAAAGAAATGTTCAGCATCCTTAGTCATCAGGGAAATGCAAATCAAAACAACCCTGAGATTCCACCTCACACCAGTCAGAATGGCTAAGATTAAAAACTCAGGTGATAGTAGATGCTGGCGAGGGTGTGGAGAAAGAGGAAGACTCCTCTATTGTTGGTGGGACTGCAAAATGGTGCAACCATGTTGGAAATCAGTCTGGCGGTTCCTCAGAAAATTGGACATAGCATTACCTGAGGATCCAGCTATACCACTCCTGGGCATATACCCAGAAGATGCTCTAACATATAACAAGGACATATGCTCCACTATGTTCATAGCAGCCTTATTTATAATAGCCAGAAGCTGGAAAGAACCCAGATGTTCTTCAACTGAGGAATGGATACAAAAAATGTGGTACATTTACACAGTGGAGTATTACTCAGCTATTAAAAACAATGAATTCGAGAAATTCTTAGGTAAATGGACGGAACCAGAAAATATCATCCTGAGTGAGGTAAGCCAATCACAAAAGAACACACATGGTATTCACTCACTGATTATTGAGTATTAGTCCAGAACCTTGAAATACCCAAGATTCAACTCACAGGCCACATGAAGAAGGAAGACCAAGTGGGGATGCTTTGGTCCTTCAAGGAGGGGTCGTCTGGAGACCATTCCACCTGGGTATCCATTCCATGTGCAGTCGCCAAAGGTAGATGCTGATGTGGAAGTCAGGAAGTGCATGCTGACAAGAGCCTGATATAGCTGTTTCCTTAGAGGTCTGCAAGAGTCTGACATATTCAGAGGCAGATGCTCACAGATAACCATTGAACTGATCATGGGATTCCCAATGGAAGAGTTAGAGTGAAGACTGTAGGAGCTGAAAGGGTTTGCGGCCCCATTAGGAGAGCAACAATACCAACCAACCAGAGCTCCCAGGGTCTAAACCACCAGCCTGGGAACACTTAGGGAGGGATCCATGGCTCCAGTTGTATATATAAGGGTGGAGGGCCCTGTTGCGCATAGGTGGGAGAAGAGATCCTTGGTGTCATGAAGGCTGGATGCCTCAGTGGGTGGGAATTTGAGGGTGGGGAGGTGGGAGTGGGATGGTAGGTAGGGGCACATCCGCAGAGAAGAAGGAGGAGGGGTAATGGGATAGGAGGTCCCTGGGTGGGTGGGTGGGGGAATGGGGTATGGGGATAACATATGAAATGTAAATAAACATCTGATAAAAAAATTTTTTAAAAAGTAAAATGGAAGAACAAAAAAATCTGTAAAATTATAACAGTGTATTTTTAAGATGACAGCTGACACTCAGATTAAGCCTGAACACTCTGACTACCACATATATATATTTTTCTCAATCTGAAACCTTACTGTTTTACTGACATGTTATATTGTCACACCCACTAAAGGAGACCAGCAAATCCATACCTAATCATATTGCCTTCTCTGATAAATTAATAAAGGGAAACATGATCCTGGGTAGAGTATGACAGACCTTGCCATATGAAAATAGTGTGATTTAACCTTACCATGTTGACTAACTATACTGCCTCCCCTCAATCCACGTGTCTGAAATTGTAGGACACATGAAAGACATTCTACATCATAGATATACATTTCACTGAAGTCAAGTCTCTGATAAATGGTTGTTTGAAAATACCTGTCCATTAAATGAGCAATAAAAATGAATACACACAAACTTACTACACTTCTAAGGCATTCAAAGGTGAACGACATGGACCATGACAGAGATCTTCCCCAGCTAAACAAAACATAGATTATTATATTAAATTATCTTAGTTTTAAATAAACATTTAAAAGCTTTGTTGTATTAGGACAACACATTCACAGTGTAGCTACCTGGTAAAGGATTTATGTCCAGATTATAGGAAGAACTCATGGAAGTCAATACTAAAAAGTTAGAACATTTTTAGTAGGTGAAACTTTGAAGTGTATATGTGGTTAGCAAATGCAAATGAAGGTGCTTGCTGCCTTTAGTCACTGGAGAAATGCCTATGAAGACCACAGTAAGATCTATCACACATCCAGTGTGACTACTCTCAGTGTCGCCCAGAATGCACACGAACATAGAAATTTTCATTGCTGGTGGGACTGCAGAGAGGTGTAACCACTGTGGAGAAGTTTGTCAGTTCTTTTTAGAGTTAGCATGCAGCCCAATTATACTTTTAAGGCACTTCCCTGAGAAAAAATGAAAATATATGCCCACAGAAAAGTTTGAGAGCAATAGTAGTTTTATCCATGATCTCAAAACTCCTGGAAAGTATTAAAAACCATCACAGGTGGATAAGTAATCAAATTATGACATATCCTCACGATAAAGTTCCTCAGCAAACAAAATATTACTGCAGTCAGCAGCATAGCAGGGTTTCAGAAGCACTACACAGTTTGATCAAAGTTAGACACACCGAAGCACACCCTGATAACCTCACTTACACAATTCTAGAATAAAGATACAGGGACAGAAAAGAGATCAGCAGTTACCTCAGGGGCACTGGCAAGGAAACAGAAAGGTTCCGTGTGACGCAGGAGGTCAGGGGACTAGTGGAGCTATGGAAAGAGTAAGATCTTGAGTGTGGTGAGAGACTACACAAAAAATGTTTTCTGAAACTCATCAAAATGTGTAGGCTTTAAAATATTTTACTATATGTAAACTCTACTCAAATAAGCCAATCAAAAGAGAATTAGTGCTTCACCACATGCACATTGGCAAGGAGCCAAGGATGAAAAGCCCTGAAACCGTGACCCACAGCAATCCTTCCTATCTTAAGTCGTCTTCTCTGAGGTAGTTGATTGCAGCAATAATAAAGTATAAAGATGTGGTGACAACTGATTAGGTAAAAATATTTCTGCTAGAGTCTGGAAGGTGCTTATGTTTTTCTGACCTTGGCCCGCATGGCTTCAGCTTTTCTCTTTCAGGAAGCCATGTTTCCATCAACTTCTACTCCTACCAAAATCTACCAAGAATTCTTGGAGGGTCTGAGGATAACCCTATTATCACTAAGTAAGTCGTCATAATTTCATGCATGCATCCAGAAGCCATGAATCTGGGTAAGAAACAAGTATGTCACTGCTCAGCATAGTAAACAGCAGAGCTTGCCCTCTCTGCTGATTCTCCTTGAGTTCAGCCAAGGTCTGACACACACTGGGCTGTGTCACAGCTTGTTCCAGACTGTCAACAGACCTACAGACTCCCTGTTCTAGAAGCAGTTGCTGCATCTTTCTAGACTGATCTCCAGACATTTTTGAAAAGATAGTTCTGAGACGGCAGGTAGTGGATCTTCTCACAGATGTGTAGAAAGGAAAGGCATTAGTAGAGAATTGTCTCTTAACACCAGATTCCTTTTACTTCTTGACTTTACCTTGTTTGTATTTTGCTATTGCCTTGGTCTCTACTATTCCTCCAGCATCTGAAGTACTAATTGGCTCAATAATAGGAGCTCAAGAAATACTTGTTCAACAAACCAATCTCTCAAAATCTTACAGGTCCTTTCAGCTCCAGCTTAAATGACCTATCTTTAGAGGAATCAAACACAATTCTGCAATTGAAATGTACTATTTATACATCTGGACTTTTATAACGCTTCTTATACTTTAGATAAACCTTGTCTCAGACTCTGGTGTATAGTTCCTAGTGTGTATGTTTCTCTGATTAGATTGAAAAACACCTGAAGCATGGAAACTGAAACTATATTACAGACTGGGACCATGGTGTATGGTTCAAGGCAGTCCCTCTCAAGCTCGGGCTGCATGCTCCAGTACTTCGCTCAGTTTTTTAAAAATTATTTCATTTATTTACAGTTCAAGTGTTGTACTCCTTCACGGTACCCCCTTCACAAGCCCCCCACAAGTTCCCCACCCCCATTCTCCCTCTCTTTTGCCTCTAAGAGGGTGCTCCCCCCACCCATCCACCCACTCCTGCCTCACCCCTCTAGCATTCCCCTTCTCTGGTGCATCAAGCCTCCACAGGACCAAGTGCCTCCCCTTCCACTGAGGTCAGACAAGGCAGCCCTCTGCTACATATGTAGCAAGAGCCACAGAACAGCCCATTATGCTCTTTGGTTGGTGGGCTTAATTCCTGAAAGCTCTGAGATGACTGCTTAGTTGATACTATTGTTCTTTCTATGGGGTTACAATGCCCTTCAGCTCATTTAGTCTTTGCTAGCTCTTCCATTGGAGTCCCCGGGCTTAAGTACAATGGTTGGCTGTAAGTATCTGCATCTGTCTCAGTCAAGTGCTGGTAGAACCTCTCAGAGGACAGCCGTGCCAGGTTCCTGTCTGCAAGCACATCTTGGCAGCAGCAGAAGAGGCAGGGTTGGTGTCTGCTCATGGGATGGATCCCAAGTTGGGGCAGTCTCTGGATAGCCTTTCCTTCAGTCTCTACTCCATTTTTTGTCCCTTCATTTCCTTTAGACAGGAACAATTCTGGTTCAAAATTTTTGAGATCTGTGGGTGCCCCCTCAACTGGCAACCATGTCTATCTACTAGGGATTGTCTCTTCAGGTTCTATCTCCACATTGTTGGGCATTTTGGCTAATGTCATCCCCAATGGGTCCTAGGAGCGTCTCACGTCCCTGGTGTCTCGGATTTTATAGTGGTTCTTCCCCCATCCCCCACCCCACACTGCTACATATTTCTATTCATTCTCCTGGCCCTCTAGGAACCTCTTATATCTCCCCCCATACATGATCCTGCCCCCCCTTCTTTCACCCCCTCCCCTCTACTACTTCCCCCCATAATCATTTGTTTCCCCTTCTAAGTGGAACTGAAGCATCCAAACTTGGGCTTTTCTTCTTGTTAAGCTTCATTTGATCTGTGAGTTGAATCATGAGTACTCTGAACTTTTTGGCTAATATCCACTTATCACTGAGTACATACCATGTATGTCCTTTTGGGTCTGGGTTACCTCATTCAGGATGATATTTCTAGTTCCATCTATTTCCCTGCAAAACTCATGATGTCCTTGTTTTTAATAACTGAGTAGGATTAAATTGTGTAAATTTACTACATTTTCTGTATCCATTCTTCAATTAAGGGATGCTTAGGTTGTTTCCAGTTTCTAGCAATGATAAATAAGATTGCTATGAACATAGTGGAGCACATGTCCTTGTGATATGGTTAGACCAGCACCATTTGTTGAAGATGCTTTCTTTTTTTCTACTGTATGGTCTTGGCTTCTTTGTCAAAGATCAAGTGTCCATAGGTATGTGAGTTTATTTCTGGATCTTCAATTTGTTTTCTTGATCAACTTGTCTGTCTTTGTACCAAAACCATTCAGCTTTTTATCACTATTGCTTTGTAATACAACTTGACGTCAGGAATGGTGATTTCTCCAGAAGTTCTTTTATTGTTGAGAAGTATATTCGCTATCCTGGGGTTTTTGTTATTCCATATGAAGTTGAGAATTGATCTTTCTATCTCTGTGAAGAATTGAATTGGAATTTTGATAAGGATTGCACTGAATCTGTAGATTGCTTTTGGTAAGATGGCCATTTTTATTATGTTAATCCTGACTGTCCATGAGCATGGGAGACCTTTCTGTCTTCTGAGGTCTTCCTCGATTTCTTTCTTTAGGAACTTGACGTTTTTGTCATACAGATTTTTCACCTGCTTGGTTAGATTTACAGCAAGATATTTTGTATTATTTGTGACTATTGTAAGGGTGTCATTTCTCTAATTTCTTTCTCAGCCTGTTTATCCTTTGAGTAGAGGAAAGCTACTGATTTGCTTGAGTGAATTTTATGCCCAGCCACTTTGCTGAAATTGTTTATCAAGTGTAGGAGTTCTCAGGTAGAATTTTCAGGGTTGCTTATGTGTACTATCATATCATTCACAAACAGTTATACCTTGACTTCCTCCTTTCCAGTTTGTATCCCTTTGACCTCCTTTGGTTGTCTGATTGCTCTAGCTAGAACTTAAAGTACTATCTTGAATAAATAGGGAGCGAGTAGGCAACCTTGTCTTGTCCCTCATTTTAGTGAGATTTCAACAATATTCACTCCATTTAATTTGCTGTTGACTGTTGATTTGTTGTATATTGCTTTTATGATGTTTAGATATGTGCCTTGAATTCCTGATCTCTCCAAAACTTTTAACATGAAGGAGTGTTGAATTTTGTCAAAGGCTTTTTCAGCATCTAATGAGATGACCATGTGGGTTTCTTTTCTTTGAGTTTGTTTACATAGGGAATTACACTGATGGATTTCCATATATTGAACCATCCCTGCATCCTAGGGATGAAGCCTATTGGATCTTGGTGAATGATTGTTTTGGTATGTTCTTGGATTTGATTTGTGAAATTTTTATTGAGTATTTTTACATAAATATTCATAAGTCAAATTGGACTGAAGTTCTCTTTCTCTTGTTCAGTCTTTTTTGTGGTTTAGATATCATAGTAACTATGGCTTCATAGAATGCAGCAGATAGTGTGTCTTCTATTTTGTGGAATAGTTTGAGAAGTATTGGTATTAAGTCTTCTTTGAAGGTCTGATAGAATTCTGCGCTGAAACCATCTGGCCCTGTGCTGTTTTATGTTGGAAGACTTTTAATGGCTGCTTCTATTTCCTTAGGGGTTACGGGACTGTTTAAATAGTTTACCTGATCCTGATTTAACATTGGTAGGTGGTATCTGTCTAGAAAATCATTCACCTCATCTAGATTTTCCAGTTTTTGTTGAGTTTGGGCTTTTGTAATAGAATCTGATAATTTTTTTTGAAATTCCTCAATTTCTTTTGTTATGTCTCCCTTTTTATTTCTGATTTTGTTAATTTGGATTCTGTCTCTGTGCTCTTTAGTTTCACTAAGGGTATATTTATCTTGTTGATTTCTCAAAAAAAAAAACCAAAAAACCCTCTTAGTTTTGTTGATTCTTTGTACAGTTCTCTTGTTTCTAATTGCTTTCAGCCCTGAATTTGATTGTTTCCTGATGTCTACTCCTCTTAGGTGTGTTTACTTATTTTTGTTCTGGAGCTTTCAGATGTGCTATTAAGTTGCTAGTATAGGATCTCTCTGATTTCTTTATGAAGGCACATAGTGCTGTAAATTTTCCTCTTAATCCTTGCTTTCCTCATGTTCCATGTTAGGGTATGTTGTGCCTTCATTCATTAAATTCTACAAAGTCTTTAATTTCTTCCCTGATAACAAACTTATAATTTGAGTAGAGCATTGTTTCCATGAGTATGTAGGCTTTCTGTTGTTTTTTTTCCTATTGTTATTAAAAACCAGCCTTAGTCCATGGTCATCTGATAAAATGTGTGAGATCATTTTGATTTTGTTGTATCTGTTGAGGTTGGTTTCATGACCTTTCTCAGTCTTACCCAGCCTTTTCTTTATTTAACTCTGTGTCCTCAGAATCCATGAAGGCAGCTTTCTTGTTTGTTCAGTTTAAGTCAATCAGTTCATAAAGTATTTTAGAGCCATGTACTTAGAAGCTTGTAGTTTCTTTTCACCCTAGAGGCACAATTATCACTGTGTACTCCACTTTGTGCCATAAAGCCTGACATTTATAAGCCGCCATGAAAAGGCATACTTCTCCCCAGCTTCTGGTTGCATATGGTCATTGGGGACTTCCAATGGGAGTTGATGGGGCACAAGGAAAATGAATTCAGTATCTCCCTCCCTGTGGGGTCACTTGTCTCTATTATCCATTCTTCTCTTACTTGTAGAGTTATTCTCTTCAGATCCTAACAATTGTTCCTATCCCCTGTTCCCTTGTGCCTAAGTGAGTCACGACTCCCTCCCACAGCTCTCTCTGGAATGTATTTCCTTACTGTCTTCTTTTCCTCAGTGCTGCTTGCACTTTTGGACATAGCTTACTAAAGTCTTTTTTCAATCACTTTATTTGAGTTTTCTTTTGCTTTTCTACTGAGACCTATAAATAACATAATATTGTACCTCAACTGATTTTTTTAATAAACATGAGAAAATAAAACATACCACTTAAAATTTTATAAAAGTTGTCATATTAAATGTAAATGGCAACCATGAAATTTTTTATTGATTTTTAACAAAGTGAATTTCATTTCAATGGATCATGGAACTGAAAACTGATGATGTGATGAGATTGAGTGGAAGGGGAACTTCTGGGAAGGACAATGACATGTTAAAGAGGATGGTGTTAAAAGGTAGGGCTGTTTTTATAATTAAATTTATGTCAATGATATATGAAATCTATCCATCAAAAGGGAAAATCTCAGCTAGAAGATTATATAAGCCTAGGCAGATAGAACCTTGATGACAACACTTTCATAGGCATCCATTAAATGGCATATGTATTGCTGAAAAAAGAAAATAGAAACAAAAGATTACACAGAGCCTTAGTTGGCTTCAAAATTAAGGTATAATGACATAAAATAGTCTGAAATATAAGGGATGCCCAGTAAAAATAATATTAATTATTATTCTAATTATTCTAATGATTAGAATGTGAGTACAAATAGTCTTAATTTAAAAAGGGGTGAATGATCCTGGCTAGAAAAATACAGACATAAATTGAATCAAACTAGGCTATGGATGATATGCTGTTTCATCTGGGAAACTCAATTACTGAAATGAAGAGAAATACATTGATAATAGTCAGTTTTAATGCCAGTTTTTTGCTATGGTCACTACAAATGGAAAGATTAGTAGTAGAAACACCATTAACTAAATTCATAGCCCAGTGAATTTTGAATTTTATTTGATCGAAGACTTTTTTTATCATATTAGAAATATCTTATCTAATATTGGTATTAAGAATATATTTGGGTAAAGTGATACAAGACAATTTCTTAGCCCTTTCTTCACCATGATTAATTACCCATAGAAGAAGTAAATTCCTCTTAAGTTTTAAGTGTGGTTGTAAGATTCAGGGATGTAGATAATTAAATTTCTGCACCATTCTTTTTATGCAGAGTACCAACATAATTAACACAAAAGATGATAATCCAGATCTGCCACATCTGATTACTGGGTTTCATTTTTCTAACTGCAGTTTAAGATTCAGCATTTTTTGAGCATCATCTGAGTCATGGGTTTCTGTATACTGTTTCACTTGGTGTTCTTACAGATTTTGTTGTTATTTGCATTAGAATACAGAAAGGTCAGCAACTAGCAGTAGATGTGAACCCACATTCACTTATATTCAGTCTAGCAAAGTATCCTTAATGATGTGGAAAAATAAATAAGAAACGAGATTTAAATCTGAGAGTGCAGGCTACAATTCTGTGTAAACACTGCCTCTCTGACTATGAACCTGCTGCTTAGGAGTTCTGACTGAACAGGCTTGGTGCAGTCCAGAGGGTCCTGTGGCCCATCCAGAGCAGAACCACAAAGAGTCCACATCTTCATTGCTCTCTTTTTCTTAGCAGCTTCCTGCCACATCCCTGAAAACACCTTAGTGTCCATCTTTTCTTACTTGATATTTTAAAAATAGAGAAAATATTATATTAAATGGACCACATCTCGGGACACAAAACAAATTTTTGCAAATTCAAAAAGACCAAAAGCACTCCTTGTACCCTATCTGACCACAAAGGCATAACTCTTAAAATTGACAGCAAGAAAACATCTAATGAATATACACACTCATGGAGACTGCACAACTCATTATCAAACAGTGATTGGGTCAAAGGAAAAATAAAGAAAGGAAGGAAGAAAAAATAATCTGAAACTAAATGAAAACAAAACCCCACAAAACCTCTGGAACACATTGAATGCAATCCTATAAGAGGGATATATATCACTAACTGCCTATACTAAAATTCAAAAGAATGCAAATAAATGACTTAATGATGCAACTCAAAAAGTTGGAAAAAACAAGAATAAACCAAATTTAAAACCAATCAATGGCAAAAAATAATGAAAATCAGAACAGAAATCATCAAAAATAAAACAAAGAAAATAATACAAAGAAACAACAAATCTAAGAGCTAGTTCTTTGAGAAGATAAACAAAATTGATATACTCTTGGTCCTCTTTCAAAAGAAAAAAAGATGGGAGCCAAAATTACAAAACCAGAATTAACAGGGAATCATTACAATAGACACCAAAGAAATTCAGAATATTATAAGTGAATATTTTAAAATTTTTTACTCCATGAATCTGGAACAACTAAAAGAAGAAGTAGATTCAGTCAAACCACCAAAATTAAACCAAGAAATCAACAACATGAACAGACCTATAACAAATGAAGCAAGTGGAATACTAATAAAAAAAAGTCTTCCAGCTAGAGAACAAAACCAGAAGTAAACAAAAACAAATTAACAATAACAAAAAGCGATGGAGTGATAGGGACACCAACCCACCCACAAAACTTCTGACCCAAACCTTATCTTGTCTACAGGAAATGCGATGATTGGGGATGGAGCAGAGACTGAGGGAATGGCCAACCAATAACCAGCCCAACTTGAAACATATCCCATGGGCAAGCACTAATTCCTGACACTATTAATGATACTCTGTTATGTTTGCAGACAGGAGTCTAGCATGGCTGTCCTCTGAGAGGCTCCAACCAACAGCTGACTAAGACATGTAGAGATCCACAACCAAACAGTGAATGGAACTTGTGGACTCTTATGAAAGAGTTTGTGTAAGGATTGAGGGACCCAAAGGGGATAGGAACTCCAGAGGAATATCAACAGAATCAACTAACCTGGACCCTTGGGGCTCTCAAAAGACTGAACCACCAACCAAGGAATGTACATAGGCTGAACATAGACCTCCACAGCTTGGTCTTCATGTGGGTCCTGAACAACTGGAGCAGGGACTATTGAAAAATCTGTTGCCTGTCTGTGGGCTAGATTCTTTAGCTGGTCTGCCTTGTCTGGCATCAATGGGAGAGAATGCACCTAATCTCATAGAGACTTGAAGTGCCAGGGTGGAAGGACACCCAAGGAGTTCCAGCCCCTCAAAGGAAAAAGGAATAGAGGGAGGGGTCACTGAGTCAGGGGCAGTGAACAGGATGTAAAGTGAAGGAAGTATGGGAAGTACAAGGAGGAGTCTAGGGATAACACAAGGACCTCCCTGAGAAGGGGAAATAGAATAGATTTTGCCAGTGAACTGACTGTGTGTGGGGATAAGAACATGAGGGATCAGGTGGCAGAGGGAGGAAGAAAGTCAGAGAGTACTGGGAGAGGTGACTGGAATCCTGGTGGGGTTGGGGGGAGGACGCATCTGGGGAGCAATGTGGAAATCTACTGCAGAGGAAACTTCTATAAATCTATGAGGGTGACCCTAGCAAGGACTCCTAGTACTGGAGGATACAAAGCCTGAACTGGCCATCCCCTGTAACCAAGCAAGGCTTCCAGAGAAGGGACTGGAACACCAACCCAGTACTTTGACCTACAACCTGTTCCGCATACAAGATGTGATGACCCAGTGATGTCTCAGAATATATGAGAGAGACCAACCAATGCCTGTTTAACTTGGGGCCCACACCAGGAAAGACTGCCTATGTCTTACATTGCCTGAATGTCCAGGAACTGGAAGTTTAGAGACCTAAGGTAGAACTAAATACAACTGGAAAAAAAAGAATAAGAACATCAATGAAATGAAATGAATACTGCTAAATATTCCATCTGTGCCTAGCCCCATCATCATCAAAGAGGCTTCCTCTTTCCTCTGGAGTTGATGGGAGCAAATACAGAGAACTCAGGGAACCTTAAAGAAGAGGGAGAATAAGGATTACAGGAGCAGAAGGGCTGAGCACACCAGGAGAATAGGACCCAACATAATCAGCTAAGCAGGGCTCATAGGTGCTCACAGAGACTGAAGTGGCAATCATGGAGTCTACACTAGGTCCTCTGCATATATGTTATGGTTGTTTAGCTTAGAGTTTTCATGGGACTCCTAACAGTGGGAGTGGGGCTATCTCTGACTCTTTCGCATGTTCTTGTGACCCTTTTCCTCCTACTGGGTTGCCTCATCCAGTCTTGGGCCTAGTCTTATTTTATCTTGCTGTGCAGTATCCAGTTGATAACCCTGGAAGGTCTGCTCTTTTCTAAAGGGAAGCAGAAGCAGTAGATCACTGGGAGAGGAGAGATGGTGGTGGGAGAAGTGGGATGGGGTGAGAGAGGGAAACTGAGGTCAGCATTTATTGCATAAGAGAAGAATAAATAAACGAAAAAAAGAAAATAACAAAAATGACCCGTTTGAAAAATTGGCCTAAGATTGAAATTGTGAATGCTCAAAAGAAGGGAAAAAGGCTAAGAAATATCTAAAAATAATTTTCGCTATTCTTATGATTAGGGAAATGCAAATCTAAACAACTCTAAAATTTCATCTTACTCCAGTCAGATGGGAAATATTAATGGAACAACTGACACCAAACGCTGCCAGTGTGCCTTGAGCAGGCTAGAAAGACCTTGTTTACCACAATAGACCAAGTAATAGGACCTAGGTGGAGTTATCCACCTTGGCTGTAGGTACAACTTCCTACAGGAACTTAGAAGAATAGACTGCCCGCTGAGTTTGCCTTGCAACATAATCTGGCTGAAACAAAGGATGGATTTGGTGGGGCTTTCCCTTTAAATCCAAGAGCTGAATATTAAACTTTGAGCCTTGATCTGAAAACTTTGTCTTGGCTTTGTGCTTCTATAGCTTCTCCATTCCCCTTTTTCCATTTCCAGCCCCACTTTCAGGTGAACCCAATTCGTCTGTGGCCACAGATCTGATAGGGGAAATGTGGAGGAGGAGCTCTTAGGGAAAGGGATCAAAATGCAAAAGAAGGTAGGAGGAGAGTAAGGAAGAATAACAGGATACACACGCAATCTGATAGGGAAAATGGGGAAAGGGAGGCTCTTATGGAAGGAGGTAGACAAACTCAGAAGGAAGACCATGAGTAAAATAATAATAAGCATGTCTGGAAAAGTCACAAGAAATCATACTACTATTTACCTTAAAAACTCTATAATACACATAATTCCTTTTATAAATATATATATAATATATGCATATTATGTATATAATTATAATGAACTTTCCTCACCTGTGCTGACGATGCTCCCTTCAAGAGCCAAAGATACCCAAGAAAATACCAATACCAGACATGAGAAGCCTTCTTTTGATTTCTTGGCCTGGACTGTCCAAGGACTCCCATACATGCAGCCTATTCCTGTTGCT
Source organism: Grammomys surdaster (assembly GCF_004785775.1). Lineage (NCBI taxonomy): Eukaryota > Metazoa > Chordata > Mammalia > Rodentia > Muridae > Grammomys > Grammomys surdaster. Next base: position 19,559,806 of record NW_021604576.1, read on the forward strand.
CTGGGTTACCTGCAAGAGGTGGAAGGTAAGTCACTATTACTGAGGACATCATTCACTTCAGACGCAGGGCCCAGAGACCCATGAGCTGAAACTGACTTTGAATGCTTCCTCTCTGAGAACTACCTTTCATGACCCCAGATGTCAACCTGTAGGCTTCCAAAGGAGTAAGGTAACTAAGAGTCTTGCCCAGCTATGATTCCTATGAATGATATCAACAACTAGCATGGCATGATAACCCTAAGGGTGCACTCACTAGTGGCACATATACCTTGGCAGTAACCAACAGCTCTCTAATGTGACTTAAGAGCTGCTCAAAAAAAGAGAAACCTTGTCTAGTACTCGAAACCCAGCTGACTACTCAGTGCTAGTGAAATTATGGTTACTGGAGGAGAATCTATAACCTCTAATTGACTAAATCAGCATAATCCCCAACGATAATCTATAAACATTTATTCCTAAGCCCACAGATAAATGTAGCCTTCACCCCTCATCAAAGAAAGTTCTCCATAAAACAGATGGAAATCATTACAGAAAACTACAACCAATCAAAATGTGGAGTTATAGATCCCAGTCCCAAAACACTCCTGTAACTAAAACTCAGGAATATTTGGAAAGAGGGGGAGCAAAAGATGATAAGAGGTCATGGAGTTTGCTTGTGTCTCCTAGTAATATCAGAATCTATATCCATAAATTGCCACCATCATGACTGGCCAAACATATGCTGAACAAGAATGACAGTAATAGACATACCATACTGAATGGAGAAAAACCCATGAGACCTCAGCCCTACACAAAGAACCATATGCAAATGAGGAAAGCACAGAAGCAGGGGAAGGTAGTTCTTCCTAGGGAAAAAAAAAAAAAAACACAACCATTTGGTTGTCCAGTGTTGTCAGCTCTGAAAACATACATACAGGTAGCATGATATGGACTGAACAGGTTAGATTTAGGAATATATATGTATTTACATACATACACGTGTATGCATTTAACAATTAGTTTTAAAAAGATCAATTTGAAGGAGTGTTGGGGAAGGACATATGGGAGGGTTAGGTGGGGGGAAAGGGAAGGGACAAATTCTGAAATTATACTATGATGTCAAAAAGGGAAATACAAGTACACACCCAAACTAAAATGTATGAAACATTGAATGAAGCAGGAGGTGGAGAAACAAGAGCAGAAGAGCTGTTGTCTAGAAAAGAGCAGATGGCAGGGAACTGGTAAGAATACCCTTCACATTTCAGTGGTGAGCGACTTAGATACAGAATAAAGGACATGCTGGTCAGGGAGGAAGCTGCTGCACTTTAAGCTAACCTGTGTGAACGAGATGGCTTTCATTTGCGTTATCTCTTGGTCTGGGGCTGGTTTTGTGTCCTACACCTCTAGTCTCCTCACACTGGCCAATAAATTGAACATTTTTATTGGTTCTTTCTCACCAATCTACCTCACTGGGTACCCCTAAATCTGGTAAGTACCTGGCAGAAACCCTCTGTATAAGAACCCAGAGCTCAGCTCATAGTTTTTCCTTTTCTATCACACTTTATAATCTTCATCAGAAATAGTCTTAAATAAAGCCTATTGTTTTACTTAATCTCTAAGAAGCCAGTAGAATGGAACACATAAGGATAGATGTGCAGATAAACCTACCAAATGGCAGGCCAGTTCTACATTTGTTTAATCATTCATTCCAAACTATTTTACTCATGCCTCTCAAGTCAAGGGACTGTGACAGGTGCTGGGGATTTGGAGGAATGGTGTGATGTGACTTTCAGCCTAAATCAGTGGACAAGATACCAGGGTACCTTGACGAGGGGGATGCCAGTGTGGAATAACACACACAAGAGTTTTACAGCTTCAGCATTTAAACATGCTACTTCATAACTTGGTGACAGAATTCCTTGTTTCAAGTTTGTTTGGGATCAAGGCACAGTGTTGTCTGTGAGCCTTCTACTTTTATTTCTGTGCAAACTGGAGGCGCCCTTGTTTTGAGGCTGGCTTAAAGGTGTACATGCAACATTCCATTATGGCAGAGGGATGTCTATTCTACCCCTACAGTCTTCAAATCCTAGGAATGAGGGCATGTTGTATGTGATGGTAATTCATTTCTTGCTACTTTTGAAGGGAGGGGCAACAATTAAAGGAAAAATTAAAAATAAATAAGTAAATAAACAGTATGTGTTCTGATTTGTGTTGTAAATCAAAGGTTTTTTTTTTTTAAAAAATGTGCGAGTTTGCCCTTGAGCTAAACTTGTGAAAGTCCTGTAAGTAGTGACTCCTGAGTATAGAAGAGAGATTTTATTCATAGCTTCTCCTTTTATTAGACTTTCAAAGTGAGTATCTAATCCCTGAGGCCAGTATGGTCTCTATTTCCAAACCCTTGGCTAATGCCTTCCTGGAGGGAGGGGCCCTTTGCAAGCAGGTAGAATGAGGAGGGGCTTTCCTCTGGGAATCTTCATCTCACTGTGGGATGTCAAGCTTGGCATACAGAGCACCCCAGCCTCTGTCACAGAAGGTCACCAAGCACATAATCCATCACACTGTTTTGACAGGATACCCTTAGCCTTGCTGAGAGAAGATACCGGGTCATTAAGTGCTTTCAACACAGATGAGGAAGAACTAGATAATATATGAGTCAAATTACTTTTCTCTTGGTCATGAGGGATATTAGTGTGGAAATGGATCTGCCAGAGGCTGCAGCAGAATTGTTCTGACCGGACACCTTGAAGGAGAAAAGCGGCACAGCCTACCCTTTCTACCCAGAGAGATGAGAAGAACACATCATTTAAACCTTCTTCTGATACGCTATCAGCAGTCACTATCCAGAACTCAAAGAAGCAACCAGTTCAAGAGCAAAGCACAAATGGCCCTGGAAATACAGCTGAGATCAGCACAGAAATATCTTTATGTATTTGGTTATTTTATCTTTATGTATTTGATTATTTACCAGTCTGTGAAAGACAAAGTCCTATAGAATGAAACTTATTTATTCTAACATTTATTTACTTAAGAAAAAATAAAACAAATAGATCATCAAATCCATAAATTGTATATATAAAATTTATTTTTAATTTTATATATATATATATATACACACACACAAATTTATATATCTGTATCTTTAATTTGTGGTCTCAATTAGGTATAGCCTGTATAGCCCCTAAAGCTTGACCCAAGCATTTGTTTTACATTAGGCTTTTATTAGCTATCCTCACAAAGTACTTTTTGGAGGGTACCTTGAACATTACTAAGAAACACAAATTTTTGATCATTTGCCTACTGTTAGTATAGCCTTTGGGATGAGAGAAAACAAAATTAGGGACACCATCTACTGAAGATAAATTGCTTTTTATGTTTCCAGTTTCTATGGATTCCCATCCCTAGCAGAATCAGTCAGTAAAAAAATAAAGTTAAGGATCAAAAACAAGAAGAGAAGATCTTCTTATCCAGTGACTCCATTTCACTCCCCAACAATAAGAGACACAGGCAACATTTTTATGGACTTAAGTGGCAATGGGAATTGTCACGGATTAATCACACCACATCACATGACAAATTCAGTTAAACGGCTTCTTTGTTTGGTGAACAAACTAAAAAAAAAAACAAAGAATTATTTTTTTAACATAGAGAGTTATGATTCAATTGTGAGTAGTCAGCACAAAATAAATCCCTAGAAAAATAGACATGGCTATTGTCAGTAGGATTAACATTATTAGTTGCTATTATCACCACATTATTTAAAAAATACATAATAAACAAAGAGACATGGAGCTCAACAGAAACAACTTGAGAATCTAAAATGTACTTGGAGGGAAAAGAAAAATTCAGGCTTCCTTGATTTCATTCAATTCCGCTAACTCAATGTTTTCCTATAATTAAAAGGCCAAAGGATTTTTACATTTTCAGAAAAGGAAGATAAATTAGAAAGCTGCAGCAAAAATAAGTAACAATTCAGGTTGGAAAGTATCACCCAATATAGTGACTTCCAATTAATTTGGTCAGACTTTAATTAAAATCTAAGTTTTATTTGTCCAGATCCCAGGAAACTAGTGATCAGCATTTGTGTTGCAGGGCGAGCAAACACTGCTCACCTCTAACTGTTATTACCAAGTAACACAGTAATGATTTCTTGGGACTATGCTAAGCTTCAATCGATCACAAAATTTATCACCTCACAGTAGAATGGCCGATACTTCCATCTCTGTAGGTTTCTTGGACTTGTTTACTCACAAGACATTCTTATTCCAGGAGGTCCAGTGCTAATATCAAAAGGTCAACACCTACTGTATTATGTATCCTGGGCCAAATGAGCAGAAACAGGGCATTGCTTCTGACCTAAGAAGTCTAAAATGCAGTCTAGGAAAGCATGTTCACATTTCTTTTTTATAAACATGTATTTTTGCGCGCGCGCACGTGTGTGCGTGTGTGTGTGTGTGCGTGTGTGTGTGTGTGCGTGTGTGTGTGTGTGCGTGTGTGTGTGTGTGTGTGTGTGTGTGTGTGTGTGTGTGTGTGTCTGCATGTGTTCCTGGTGCACTTGAATGCCAGAACAGGGTCTTGGGTCTTGGATGCTGTGGAACTAGAGTTGTAGATAGTTCTAAGCCACCATATGGGTAGTAAAAACTAAATCTTAGCCCTCTGCAAGACCAGCTAGTGCTCCTAACCAATGAGCCATCCCTCCATCCTTTCCCATTCACATCTTGTCTCTCAGGAGGGCTTTTAACCAGTCTTGCTGCCTCTAGCCTACACTTCCATCCTCAAATCTACTTGGCCAGTCCAATCTGATCAATCCTCAAAAAAAAAAAAAATTGTTCTCCCCAGGAGCACAAAAATCCAATTAAACAGAACACATACAAAATGGTCAGAACAGTGTAAATCCCTTATCCAGCCTTACCGAGAATTTCTGTAATAAGCTGGTTTAAGCTGGGGTCCTCACCTGACTGCCGCCACTCTCCTCTGTGTAGGTATATTTTACATGGACTTCAAGTTCTTCACCTACATATACTTTACCAGAGTGCCCTATCCCTGAGCTTTCTTCTCTTTTCTCTTTCATGGAACGTTCTGTTTTGACAAAGATTTCATTGGGAAATCCTTATTCCAAATCTGGGCACCAGCTTCCTATGTGGAATCCTGGATTTATATTCTTGGTGTCATTACTCCAGCACTGGTCCCTCTATATAGGAGAATCAAAAAATATAAGGCCTAGTGAATGATGATAAAAGTAGTAAAGAATTTATTATTTACATCTCTAATGTGTTGACATGTACAATTAGACATTTAATTTTATTCCTATCCAGCTGCTTCCAGATCCAGTGTGCTTTCTCAGAGCATGTCTGATGTTTTCTTTTATTCTAAATGCTCAGCATAGAGCTGGCCACAGCAAAGGGAGCTGTGTATGTGCTTCCTGGCATAATTTAATTAACTTGACATCACAGACACAAATATCTTTGAAATCAAATATAAATATCTATGCCACTACTAAAGGCTGTGAGTTAATTACTATTCTTTAACAATATTAGTGTACTGTTCTTGCACTGACACTTCATTTCTCAGTCTAACAGGCTATTTATTTAATTAATAGCTACTTCCCTATTAGGATCCATTAGTATCACAAGTTGTTTTTAGCCAGCCTTGCCAAAAACAAATAAGGAGTACATGTGTTCTCTGTACAATTCTTAATTGCCTTACATTAACATCTCTTTGGTAATTACAAGACTCTAATTGAGATTACAAGTTTAAGATACAGATGTATAAATTATATATATGTATATATATATACATATATATAATTTGTGGATTTGATGATCTATTTGTTTTATTTTTTCTTAAGTAAATAAACGTTAAAATAAATAAGTTTCATTCTATAGGACTTTGTCTTTCACAGACTGGTAAATAATCAAATATATAAAGATCTTCCTGTGCTGATCTCAGCTGTATTTCCAGGACCATTTGTGCTTTGCTTTTGAACTGGTTGCTTCTTTGAGTTCTGGATAGTGATTGCTGATAGCATATCAGAAGAAGGTTTAAATGATGCGTTCTTTATAGCTATCACAACGTTCTGTATTGTAGCCATCTTTGCTTCTATTTGCTACATACAGTTCATCTCTGTTCATATAAGAGCCTCCTTCAATAAACGAGGATAGAAAGATGCCTCTGTGGATAAAAGCACATCCACATCTTACTCTTGCAGAGGACACAGGTTTGGTTCCAAGCACCCATACTCTGTGGGTCCTCAGCTACAAAGAATCCAATTCCCAAAGCTTCTCCAGACACCTGCATTCACATGCTCATACACACACACACACACACACACACACACACACACATGAACCTACTAAGAAAAAGGAAGTTAAATAGCAGAAAGTAAAATAAATAATGCTCACGCCTACCCTGTAAGCAAATGGAGCAGGCCATAACTTGGACTTGGAGCAGACTTTTAAAATGACAACTAGGACATGAGGAGGAATCGAGTGGAATTTGTTTCATTTCTTGGATTTCATACGCTGAAAGCCTTGGCTTTATCTTAAATAAAACAAAGCAGCTAAATATAAAAAAAAAAAACAGAGTGTGGTCTTTTTTATTGTTTAATAATGCAGTACTTAAATCCAGTCCATATCAGGTCTCTCTCCACCTGCACTTCATTTAGGACCAGATCATTTAATGAAATTATTGAATTATTAACGAAGCTCTTCTCACCAGGCCATTCATCACTGTTTAGAGATTTATATTTCATAAGCAAAATAAATAGTCTCATGAGGATGTTGCTACTCCACTGCAAGAAGGTGTCATCTGTCAACACTAAGACCTAGGCATCTTGTTATGGAAGTCTCACAAAGAGACCTAAAATTAATAAATATATAAATAAATAAATAAATCTCATGAGTTCTTTTTAACTACATGGCATACATATTTAATGGAACTTGCTGTGATATTCTCAGCAATCAAACCAAGAAAGATTACCTAACAATATTCTTATTATTTGGGTCATCCAAACACAGCCACCCTCTCCCCAGACCCACACATGTGTATGGATACACACATCGTCCAAGCTCACGAATGGTTGTAAGTCAAAAGCCAAGAGCACGTAGGTGCATGACACAGTACCAGCATGTGGCACTGTCCTGAACCTAAAAAGAGGTCAAAGCATGCCCAAATGCCCAGATTTTCTCATCATAAGAGCATCAGGTGTTGGGCTGCTCCCACACCTTGTTCTGGTGCCAGCAGACCCCAAGACATAGGCTTCCCCAATGCACATGTCCCCTGGTGCGTGCAACAACCAATAAACTCATGCATTTTCAGGGTTATGAGGGATGGCTGCTGTTTACCTAACCAATGGGCCTAAAATCTCCAGGGCTGGAATTCCTTTCAATATGACCTTATTAGGTTCCTTCTCCTGGCCCTTCTACTGCTGTAGAGTATAGAGTATAGAAACAAAGCCCCAGTCAATAGCATACCATCAAGTGGGCCCAAATGGCCATTTTCCCTAGGATGTGCATGTGTGTGTGTGTGTGTGTGTGTGTGTGTGTGCCATGCTCTCTCCTAATAAACTAGCTGCCTTCTGACAGTCTCTGGGGTGTTCTTTCTGGTCTTACTCACAGCACCTCAGGATCCCCTTCCAGTCTAACCACATTACACCACTCTGGGCTACTGTGTTCAAGCCTGGTGCCAGTAGTTTCCCACACTCCAGTGTCAGAATCACCAGACAACCATCTATCACCAAGAGTTTGAGCAGAGAGAAAAAGAATTTTTTTTTCATCATAGAAGTCAGTAAAAGCTGAAGACAGAGTTTCGCCAAATGGTATAGATACACACCACAGAGAATTTTGTCAAGGACCACTTGACAAACTGTTCAGATTCTTCCACTGTGTCCTTCAAGGTAAAGAGTAACACAGATATTTCCAAACACTGGGTTATGAAAAAAGCCTGTATGGCTCATCCACATGAAGATGTTTTCTATCTTCTCAACTTGTGAGTGGCTCAGTGGAATTCTTGGGAAAGCATTTTGTCCCATTGAAAATTTGTGGAAATTGTTAGAACATTGTAGATTTGGATGAGTTTTAATACAATACATACTCTAAAATCTCTTCTTGGAAAATGCAAGTAAACAGAGTGAACTAGTGATCACCTTTTGAACCTTAGTTCATATACTAAAGCTTTCACAGAAAAAGAGACATGATTTTCTCAAAACCACTAACTCTTAGTACCTTGTACTAGCATTTGCTAACAATATGTCACTAATTTTTTTATGAACTTCTGCTAGTGTATCAAGCATTAATACAGGCATGGTAACATCATAACAAAGAAAGAAAGGAGATAATCTTTCATGGACATTGATAACAAGCAGATTAACTAGTCAAAAATATCTGATACTGACAAATACTATAAGTAATATGAGGAGGCTAATGAGACCATCATACTGTAGACTTAAAGAATCTAATAGAAGCAACACATTTCTTTGAGAGCGAAGTCCAAGTCCTGTTTACCTTATGACCCCTAGGATCCTGTGGATGGTCTTGTCCTGAATCAGTGGGAGGAGAGACCCGGTCCTGTGAAGACTTGATGCCCCAGTGTAGGGGAATGCCAGGTGGGGAGGTGGGAGAGAGTGGGTAGGTGGGGGAGCATCCTCAAAGAAGCAGAGGGGTATGGGATAGGGGTTTTCCAGAGGTGATATTGGGAAAGGGGATAACATTTGAAATGTAAGTAAATAAAATATCCAATAAAAAAGATTTTGCAATTTTGAATATAGCTTAAAGAATTAATAATAGTGTTTTGCTTTTAACAATTCTATATTTTCTCCATACATTCATTTACACTAACAATAAATTTAATGGAAACAGAAAGATATTCTAAAGGTGGTGGCAAACGTATGTGTAAGACTGAACTATGAGAAACTCTGGCACAAAAATAAATCTTCATAGGCAAGCAATACATTGGCTTAGCTTTCCAATGTTGGCTTTTTTTCACACAAAAACTTTCTACACTATCTTGGAGGGTTATTCTTCTTCCTTACACACTCTCTGCTTTCTGATCTGCAGTAACAGTTTGGAGATCTGTTTCATTCTGAGTTTTTGTAAGCATTTGCTAGTTACACAACTCATAAGAGTGCTTGGAGAAATAGAAGACATTACTCACCCTTCACTGTTATCTCACCTTCTGGTATCAGCTATTTCAAGCTCTAGGCTTCATTTAAGCTGGAAAACACCTCAAACTCACGCTGTGTCAGCACTGACTAATTATTCCTCACCCTCTTTGCATCTTGATGGAAAAATGGTTGTGGATCCAGTGTCAAAACACAATCCATGGAGGAGAGAGCCAAAGCCCGCATCTCTGATGTCTCTCAGACACAGACCTAGCTTTGCATTGAGGTGCCAGAGAAGTTTTTTAGTGTCTCTGTGCCTGGCTTTCCTTATCCACAAAACAAAAAGATGAGCTAAATAACCTTCTAGTTCTAATAGTTTGATTCTAGCAGCTTCTCAGATGCCTGCCTTTGTATCCCCTCTAAAGGGAAGAGAACATGCAACCCCCTAAGATAGCAGAAGGCCTCCACCTTCAGTTCAACTGTGCTGCTTCCTACAACCTGTTCTTCTGCAACGTCACTTAAACTCTGTAATTAAAAGCCAAACAGACACATTGGATGGGTGATGAGACATAGCTGCCTGAGCTCTAGAATCTATGAATTCTAGTTTGGCCATGCTGCTGTCTCTGGACACATCATGTACCCTTTTGAAGACATAGAGTTCCAGACAACATCATTAGTCTATCTCACAAGACTGTTGTGTGAAATGATTTGCAAAAATAGCACTGTAAAAGGAGATTACAGAATGAAGCCTAAACATGCTGAGCTTTCGTACCCTGTCCAACTAATAAGGCTCCTGTTAGTTGAAAAATCCTTAAGAATATAACTACTTCATCAATATAACACCGGCAGTCTGACAAATTAGCACGAAGTCACAGGCCAGAGACCTGAAAAAAAAATAAATTAGTGCTTAACAGAAATTGGACTACCAGCAAGAGAGTTTCTGGAAATTTAAAATCCCATTCAGAAAACTAGAACAGAGCCCTGTCTGTCTTCAAGGCCAGGTGTATATTATAGCCAGGTCCACTCTCACAGACACATTCCTAAATCATAAGTCAATGTGGGAAAGCTAACAGGAGTGTCTTCAGGACCTCATGAAAGTTTTACATCCATCTGCAAGATTAACTTGTGGATTTGAAAAAAAAATACTTCTCAAATGGAAAGGCATTGCTGTTATTATTCTAAATAACACTTTACTGTGTCGTTTAAAATGAGTACCTTAAGAAACACAGGTAAGGTATGTTATTCTCATGATTGCATCTCTTTTCTCTAGCCCTATACAAGACATTACGGAGGTTGATGAAGAATCCACGACTGTGGCATCCACGCAAGTCAGAAAGACAGCTGGAGCAGTCAAGTTCGGTTGGACCTTAGTTAAGAACTCCAGTGCTCATTGTTCTAATGGCTGATATTTCTGCTTTGTTTGTTTCCTTTACTTTCTTTTTCCCTCCATACCCATAGTTGTCTTTGGGATACTTGGGATAGCTTTGTTTAAGGGAATACTTCAATCCAGAATATCAATATGCTTTAATATGAGATTGGTTTTTATCACCCCTTCTTTGACTTCTAAGCTAATACATCTTGAAGACTTAGCAACAGTCTAACCTCCTGGGGCCAGCAGAAGTGTTCCTTGATTTCTCCATGTTCCTTTGCTGGATCCAAGGGTTTAGTCATGGCCAGACTCCCTTATCTCATTTACAATCTGTCATGTCTCTCAGAAGCAAGAGAAAATGGCAGCTTTGCAGAGATCCATCCGAAGGGAAAGGAAATGGTTTATGAAACCTGCAGCCTAGACATTTCTTATTCCACAGATAAGTCAATAAGAAAACAATGGCTACAGAGGTTTTTAAATACTGTTTAGATAACTATTTCTGAGTTTGCTTTTGGAGTTCTTTTCATGGACAAATAAATGTGACTCAGGAACACAAACTCCAAAATCTGTTATCTGAAGTTTCGGCATCATAAATATAAGCTTGACACTGAAAGAGTAGACCCCAACTTCCCAGTTATTCTACTTCAGGGGCCAGAAAAACAAAATGTTTTCAATTTCCAAGGTTATGGCACCAGAAAAACTCATAAGGAAAACAGAAGACAAGAGAAGAAAGCAGGGAAGAAAGGGGGAAAGAAGAGAGAAAGATAAGGTGGGAGAGGAGGGAGGAAGAAGAAATTGGGAGGGAGGGAGGAAAGGGAGGCATTCTACCAGGGCTAAGTATGTTCACCAAGCTCTCTGTGGAAACCTTCATTCCTGTATGGATGTTAAACTAAACGATGACTGTTCTGATAGTTGTCACTCTGACATTGCCTGCTGGCATCTAAAAATATGTCACAGGCTGTAATACAGACCAGAGACGAAACTTCCACTTTTCCAAGAGCTTTTCCTTCCTGTTCTGAACTTCATAACCAGCAAATGAGAATTTAATTCCTTGAGAAATGAGAAGTAAATTAAATCACGTAAGATTGGTGTCCAGTCTACTAGAATGTATCAGATGAACTGAACAAATATATGATTTGAACTTACCACAATTAGAGAGAACAGCATACTTGAAAGGAGAACCTCAGGCACCACTTGTAGGGAGATAGGAAAATAAACAGTCCTCCAGGGGATGCTTATCTTTACCAGCTTACTTCTACTCTAGCCTAAAAACAAACCCACACCAAATGAACAATTCCCGGAGCTAGAAGATTCAATATTTATTTCTGCTATTGTTTCCATACTAAACAGAAACATGAAAGAAATCTTTCACTCAACAGCTACATCTAATTTAATATGAAGCTCCCTGAAGGGGAGTGACAGGATGTGATAAGAGGCCATTAAACATGTGTACTAACAGTTTGCAAGGCATCTGGTACCATTTCACCACCTAGAAATCTAAGAATCAAATTAACAGATTCAATTCTGCCAAAGTTATCAAATTATTTGTCAAAGGATTTCAAAGCAGGCTACTTCTCAACATCTGTTCTGCCCATCCAGTGTAGATGCAAGATGACCATCTCTTTGGTGTGTTGAGATGGTATATTACTAGTTGCTAGTCTGACTGAACACTGCTCCTACAACCATAAAAGATGACAATTTCAGAACTGATCAACAGAAAACTTTAATAAACTTATGCACAACAAAGCTTAGATATGGGTGGTTTAAATATTGTATTTGAATTGTTAGCCATATGGCATGATGTTAGGTGAATATCCAAGAATTCCAGTGCAACAAGTAAATGCAGAGCCCCTTTCCCGATCTGCTTTTTCTCCTCCTCCTCTTCCTTTTCTTCCTCCCCCTCCTCGTTTGGTTATTAAAAAATACACAAGGAAGGTTGCTCTGGTGTTATATTTAAACCTTTTAGTCCTTTTTTAGAAGTGTTATTCATATAGAAAATTTAATCATCCTACCAAGTCTGGATGTTCATCCTTGTTATATTGTTGGGTTCAGATGACAATCATTGATAAAATCTATTGTGGAGGGTGCTAATACAAAAAAATCACCAGGGGCTTTATTTGCCAATATCTCAAAAGAAGTCAGAAATGAATAGCTATTTGTCAGAGGTCTGTGAATTTTAACCAAAATGAAAGCTGGAGTACCAATGTGTGTCAACCTTGGAGAATGCATAGACAACTGACTGGAACCTAAGCAGTGAAGGTGTGGCTGTGTCACTTAAATGAGGTTCATCTTCCACTAGTGTGTCCTGAGTGGGGGCACAATCAGGAGTATCCATGTGCTAGGCACGTGTTCATTGCTAAGCATAGTTACTAAATTTAGCTCTTATTGAGTGCAAGGTCTACATGTTTCCCTTATATGTGTTTTTGTTTGTTTGTTTGGTTGGTTGGTTGGTTGGTTGGTTTGTTGATTTGGTTTGGTTTGGTTTGGTTTGGTTTGGTTTAGTTTGATTTGGTTTGGTTTTGGGTCTGGTTTTATTTTTTGGTTTTGGGGGTTTTTTGTTTTTTTTTCTTTGTTTTTGTTTTTTTTTAAATAGGCTTTGGAAATATTCTCCAGGATCTTTCTTGACTTGCTGGGGGTCCTTTGTGATGTTATCCTCTCAGAAGCCTTAAGTTGGGTAGTCAGACATGTACAACAAATCTCTAAAATACCACTAATCTCTAAAATAAAAAACCTACTGCTTAGTCCAAAGTAGCCACTTGTGGTGCCTTCTTAAAAAACATTGTTCTTCTTTTCTTTTTTCCTATCCAGAAGCAAACCGAAGCTCATTAGGTGAACTAAAGAGTGGGGCAGGGGTGGGAATAGATCTGAAAACTTAATCTTCCCAGGCAGTTTGGGACCAGACTCTGTTATACTTTCATATATACATAATTGCAAAGTTTGGTCAAAGGACAATCCAGGTTTCAACCCAGGTTGCTGTTGTTTCAACAGTAACTGTGGTGGCTATCAATCTAACTGTCTAGAAAGTGTCTTTCCATGATTCAGGAGTCAGAGTCAAACCTAGCTAGTTATCAATTCAGACAATACTTTCTCTCATAATCGGTTTTCATTGTTCTTTTGCCATTGGTTGAGTGGTGAATCAGTTATTATTAGGATCATGCATCTGAAAATGGCTGAGAAATCCAGTCTCCATTAGGATATACTCTCCTGGGGGGTGTGAGCTCTTGACTGATTATATCATTCTCTTTGCCATGAGGTTATTATAATTGTTTGAATGTTTATAAATATGCTCTATTTGACAGGTGTATCAGTTAATTTTCTACTGCATTGTATGATCTGGACCAGAAGACTGTTCTTCAGGAGCAGAGTAGTAAGGGGGAAGACCAAAAAGTGGCCAATGAAGAAGATAGGAAAGCAGGGTCAGGAGACCTTACACAGGCTATGTTCTATGGCAAGCAAGAGTATAAAGTATAGCATATTATATATTGTTTGCAGGGGGAAATAAGCCACTGTCAGCAGAAAGCTAAACAAACAATGTTGTAAAAAAGGAACAAATACATCTCAAGCACACAATGGCCTTGGGCTGGCAACTACATTCTCTTCAAAATAAGGAAAGTCAGGTTTCCAGGAACAGAAACTTTAGCTCCTTTGAGACCCTGGCCCCCATCCCATCCCATGCCAGGTCTTCCCTTGGGCAAGGACCTAGAGCTAGGTTGCCTTTGTCCTTTCATCAGAGCCTCTGAGGATGTTGTGGATCGGCCTGGCTGCCAACAGTGATAAAATATCACAACTAAGGCAACTTATAGGAGGAATGGTTTAATTGGGCTTACAGTGTTAGAGGGTTAAAGTCCATGATGGCCAAGCAAAGGCATGGTGGCAGGAACAGCTGAGATTTTACACAGTAAGCAAGCTGGCTACAGAAAGAAAGGTAACAGAGAATGTTTGTCTTTGAAATTTCAATGTCCATCCTAGTGACACACTTCCTCCAACTAGATCATACCACTTAATCCTTACCAAACAGTTCCACAAACTGGGGATAAATATATTCAAATATATGACTCTCTGGGAGCCATTCTCAGTCAAACCACCACAACATGTAAATGGTCACGTTCAGATTATTTGGTTTAGGTTTCTGTTAATTGGAGTATACAGTTCTAGTTTTATATTATAGCTTTCACTCTACTGTTAGTAAGTTTTTAGGGCTAGTAAAATGTTGCTTTTATTTAGATTTTTCTTTCTCATCTTTTTATCTTAATCTCTCCATAGTATCTACAGTCCTACGTGTAAAGAAAGATTTTTTTTTCTGCATTCCTAAACATCAAACCCAGTGCACTGGATATCATGTTTTAGCTGCTTTCTTCTTCGTTCATCAACAAGCTGATGATTTAAGAAGCAAAATCAATGGCTTTCAAAGAAGTTTACTTTTAATAACTTACATAACTCAAAACATACACTTAATTACATACCATATAAAACTTAATTTTTAATACAATTTGGATTCTTATCTGCTCAGAAAATCCTTTAAAGTCATACTATAGGGCAGAGGAAATGGTTTCATAAATAAAATGCTTGTCACACAAGCATAAGAAACTGAGTTCTGATCCCCAGTACCCACCAAGCAGCTGTGCACAGTGACTGGTGGTTGTAAACCCAGTACAAGGAAAGATGAGACAGAAAGATCCCCAGTGTTATCTGGCCAATCTAGCTAGTCAGTGAGGTCCAGGTTAAATGAAAGACCCTGTTTTAAAACAAGTAAACTGAAGACTGATTGAAGACAGCTGATGTCAAACTCCAGCTCCATGTGATATACACCCACTCCCTCACTGCAAACCCAAAAGACAAACTGCCTCAAATTTTCAAAGGCATTAGTGTGCTTAGAAGTGCTCGATCCTTAGAGTGGGAGATAACAAAATATTTAAAAAGACATAATTGATTAATTCTGTAAATTCAGCCTGTAAAAAGAAGCCAGTTAGAAATATTACATGAAATAAAACACCTAAGTGCCCCTACATGGCTCACTGAAAAGCAAAGGAAAAGTAAATTACCCACATATAAATGGTTATTTCTAGATTAGTCAGGGTTCTCTAGAAGTAAAGACTCAATAGAATGAACACATATTAGATTGGGGATATATATTGCAGCGTACAAGCTGGGTAGTCCAGTAACAGCTCTCTACACCCTGAAGAGGATGACACTTGAATAGGTACTCAACCTATGAGGCTGGATGTCTCAGCATTCCCAATCTGATGCTAGAGGCCTGGGGGATTCCTGGAACATTATGCAAGGCTGAGTTCCCATATCAGCAAAGGATAGAAGCAGCAGCATTGGAAGGAACAGGACAGATAGGCTCATCAGCAGGTAACAGAGGCAGGCAGGCAAAAGCAGCCCTCTTTCCCCCAAACCTATTTATATCTGAGCTTCTGATGGAAAACGATGCCCACTCTGGGAGAGAGTCTTCCCACTTTACCTAATTCTTCTAGGAAATATCCCTGAAGTTCAGCCCAGGGGCATATCTATTAACCAATCCATATCCAATTAAGCTGACAACCAAGATTAGCCATCATTCTCTCCAATAAGGCATATATGAGGATGTCTTCCTTAGGGAAGAATAACCTTCTTTTTACCCTAGCAGATATCATCAGGGGTCCTGCAGCTGATCAAAAGATAAGAGAAAAAAACAGTAATGGATTTTTGCCTGAGGCTGGCATTACTGAGAACCAACGTTGAAAGCAGGAGTTTTTATAAAACATTGACTCATGAATTTCTCTTAAGGCAGTAAGTATATATGTTAAACCATTTTCACAGGAAACATGAAATGTTACATGCTGCCTAACAGTGATTCCCATGAGACCCAAAGTGTGGCTCATGATCTTTCTGTACCATAAGACCCACATGCTCACATCATAAGAACCGGTCTTGGGACACCTGTGTATTCCTTTTTGATAGATGATAAAATTGTGTGTGTCTGCAAAGCTTATTGCCTTGAAATGAAGTTGTGCAATGTCATTAAACATTTAGTTTTATTTAATTTCTGATTAATAAAAGTATACTTTCTGCTATAAAGGAGGAACGCAATCACTGCACAATGTCCCCATCCCTGTGGTCATCCTGTGTCCCCTGCTATCAAGCCCAGACTTCCCTCCTCTTCTTGTCTCTAGACACATGGACTCATCTCAGACCTTTTTCTGTCTGGATGGCTAAAATACCAATTTCCAGCTAACTGGGCTTCATCTTCTACCCTGCTGTCAAAAGAATGATGTCAGCCTTCAATTTTGAAATAATTTTAGGCTAGGTTAGTTGGACAATTAGTAGAGTTACCATATGTTCTGCATCTAGATTGCCCTCCTATTAAGCTCACCTGACCTTAGGACAATTTTTGGAGAGTTTTGGTTACTTTTTAAAATCACATACATTTACAAATTATAATTCCATCAAATTAATAACTATATCATTCACTTAATTTATTGTTGTAAGAGGTTTTAATTTACCTTAAGGTTTTCACATACCTTAAAATGTATAGTTATTGATTTTAGTAATTGTGCTGTGTGTTATATCTCAAAACACGTTCCTCCTAATGGGCACGTTGTGCCATTTGATTAGCAAAGCCCAGTTTTCTACCTCAGCCCACCCCAGCTTCTGGCAATTGTCGTCTACTCTCCACTTCCATGAGTTCAATTTCATTAAATTGCAAATAAAAGTGAGATCACACAGTGTTTGTCTTTAGTGCCTAGCATTAACTTGGGATAACATCCTCCAGGTTATGACATGGAAATGTCATAAAAATGTAAGGGTTTCTTTTCTTTAAAGGTCAAATAGTATTTCTTGTGTGGGATTTGGTGTATGTGTCTTGACAAGAGAATATATACAATTATAGAAAAAAATGTATTACATGTATATTTTTAATTAATCCTTTGAAAATTTTATGTAACATGTAGATTTTATGTATCATGTACATTGTAGTTAAGCTTCCTTCTCCTAGTTCTTCCCAGATCCACCCCTTTCTTTCCCACACAATTTTGTATCCTATTTTTTCCCATCAAGGCTACTTTGTCTTTCTTGAATAATTCTATATGTGTGACCTCCTACTGGAGCAGAGTGTAGTTGACTTATAGGAAGATACACACTTAGAGAAAATTGACCCAACCTCTCCCAGAAGCTAACAACTGCCAATAGCTCCTTGGCTAGGGGTAGAACTTTATGTCCAGCTCTTCTCTGTGCTAGGATTTGGTCTGACGTGGGCATGCACAGGTCTTGTGTTACAAGAGCAGTGAGTTCATCTGTGCAGTTGCCTTGCTGTGTCCAGAAGACACTGTTTCCTTGTTAGTCATCCAAGAAACCTCTGGCTGTTGCAGTCTCTCTACACTGTCTTAATAGATTCCCCAAGCCTTTTGGGAGTGGAAGTATACATATTTTGTTTAGAAAGTAATGTTCTGTAGTCTCTTATTCTCTGTCTTGACCCTTTCTAGGTCTCTGTTGATCACCATTAACCTCAAACAAAAACTTCTCTGATGAGGGTAAAACTGTGCCTTTTTTTTCTTTTATTGAAAATGTTTTTTCCCCCTTCATATTGTACTGGCTACTTTTGTGTCATCTTGACACAAGCTAAGGTCATAAGAGAGGAAAGAATTTCATTTGGGGAAATGCTTCCATGAGATCTAGCTGTAAGGCATTTTCTCAAATAGTGATGAATGGGGGAGGGCCCAGCTCATTATAGGGGGAGCATCCTTGGGGTGGTGGTCCTAAGAAAACAGGCTGAGCAAGCCATATGAAGTGAGCACCCTCTATGGCCCCTGCCTCAGCTCCTGTCTCCAGGATCTTGTTCTGCTTGAATTCCTGTCTTGACTTTCTTTGATGATGAACAGTAATGTGGAATTGTAAGCTGAATAAACTCTTTCCTTTGCAACTTGTCTTTTGTCATAGTTGTTACAGGAATAAAAGCTCTAACTAAGACTCATATAGTATCCTGACTATGTTCTACCCTCTACTCCCAGTTCCACCAACTTCTCTTCCCCATCAAGATATACACCTTTCCTAGATCTCATTAGAAAACAAAGAGGAAAAAGGATTCCAAGGGAATATAATATAATATAATATAATATAATATAATATAATATAATATAATAAATATATATATGACATAATATGATGATAAAACAAAACTAGCACAAGGAAAAAAGATAAATAGTAGGAATAGAGCCCAAGGGCAGAAAAATCAAAGACCTACTCATTCACACACTCAGGAATTCCGTAAAAAAACCAGGAGACTGAAAGCCATAATATTTATGCAAAGGTCATATAGTATAGAAGAGAGAAAAAGACAGAAAAACTATACATATAAAATTTTAAAAGCTGAATTTGAGATACTTTCAAAATAAAAAAAGAAATGCCTTACCATGGTATTATTTGACAAAGACTCTCCAAAGATGTTGTTGAGTTTGTTTTCTGTTGTCTGTTGCCCTTCTACTGCTGGACATGCAGCTTACCCTTAAGAGTAGTTTGCTTCCCCAGTGAGACTCCCTTGGAGAAAAATAACTCTCATTTGCAGGTGGTTATCAATTGAAGATTGCTTTTGGGTTAAGAATGGGAGCCTGTGTCCACTTCTCCTTCAGCTGTAGGACTCCATCTGGTACAGGCTTGCGAAGATCCTGTGCATGCTATCTCTGTCTCTATGAGTTCATATGTGTGTCGATGCAGTTGATTTAGGGGGCCTTGTTTTCTGTGTTCTCTATCCCCTCTGGCTCTTACACTCTATCTGCTTCCTTCCCGAGCCCTGAAGCAATAGATTGGATAGAGAGATACTATTTGGGCTGAATATTCCAACGTCTCTCACTCTTTGCGTAGAGTCTGGTTGTGGGTCTCTATATTTGTTCTCATCTGCTGCAGAAGGAAGCTCCTTTGATAACGGTTGAGTAGGACCCTGATCTGAGAGTATATGTGCTCCTGAAGTGAGAACCTTATTTTTTAATTTAATGATAAGCCCTTAGGGATTTGTTTAATACTTCAGTCATTTAAGAGCAAAATATTAGTAAATTTTCCTAATAGGGCTTATGATCTATAAACAGGTTCTTATCCTGATAATGGTGCCATATTTGGGTGTCATCGTGCAGAGTGGGCCTTAAAGCCAACCAGAAAGTGTTTGAATAATCCTGTGAAATTCATGTCACCATTGCATCAGTGGAAAGGTACCAACCAGGCATTATTTTGGATCACAGGGTTCACAGTGGGTAAGACTGATGATTACTGTTCTTTTCTGGAAACATGTAAAGCATCTTCTAGCACTATGAAAGCTAGCCAGTAAGAATAAACCTTCTAGTTTGGTATCAATTTGATTTCTCTATGACTGAAATATGTGGTTCCTTCAACAATAGAGTCCTACCATCAAGTTCTATAGGGTAACCAAGAACATCAACAATAGGTAGTAACGTTTGGGGATCATTGAGCTATCACTGGTTAACTATTCCAAAAGAAGCAACCCGTTCCTTGAACTGGGCATTTTATTTGTTAGTCTCTAGTGTCTAATAGGAACGAAATTGCCTTAGATGAGATAATCCATTTTAACTTTTTATGTGAATAGATATATTTTAAGAAGTTTCTACAATGTTAGGTCTCTATATAACCATTTGAAAAATCTTTAGTTTTATTTATCCTTCCCAGTTTCCCTCTTCTACCCTGTCCTCCCCTCTCACCACAGTCTATCGTTTCCTGTTCCATAATTCCCCCTTTAACCCTTTATCTTCTCCTTACTTCCTTCTCCATAGTTACATAGTAATTTCCTAGCCTCTTTAGGTATTCCAAAGCTAACAGACACAAATGAAAGTAAACATGTGATATTTACCTTTCTGAGCCTGTTTGTTTGTTTTCTTGATTTTTAGTTTTTTAGTTATTATTCTAGATACTAACCCCTTGTCGGATGTATTGCTGGCAGACTTTTTCTCATTCTGTAGATTGCCTCTTCATTTGAGTGACGATGTTCTTTGCTGTACTGAAACACTTTAAACCCATAAGATCCCATTTCTTAATTGCTAGTCTTAATAGGTAGATTATCAGAGTCCTGTTAGAGAGTTCTTTCCTATGCCAATTAGTTCAAGAATGTTTTCTTTCTCCTCAATTATATTCAGACTATTACTTCTTAAGTTAAGGTCCTTGACCTATTAGGACTTTATTTTTGTGAAGATGAGAGATAAGGACAGTTTCATTCTTCTACATATAGGTAACAAGAATGACTAGTAAGTACTATTTGCTGAAGAAATTCTTTTCTTCGATGTATATTGTTGGCATTTTTGATATGCATTGTTAGCTGTAAAGGTTTAAGTTTGTAATTGAGATCTTAGTTCTAATTCATTGGTTAACAAGTTTGTTTTTATGCTGGTACCATGCTGTTTTATGGAAATTTGGAAGCATTTTTAAGCAGTTTTTTGGCTCAAGACTGTTTTGTCTATCTTGGGTTATTTTGTGCTTCTATATAAAGGTTAAGATTGTTTTATTGCAATGTCAGTGACAAATTGTATTGGAATTTTGATGGAGACTGCACTGTATCTGTCAATTGCCTTTGATATGATTATTATTTTCACAATATTAGTCCTAACAATCTCTGAGTGTATTGTAGGTTTTACATAAGTTCTTCAGCTTCATGGTTAGATTGATTCCACATATATTTAAGACTATCATGAAAAGTATTGTTTCCCTGATATCTCCCTCAGTATGTTCGTCCTTTGTGTATAGGAAAGCTACAGGGTTTTATGTGTTAACCTTGTATCCTGTTACTTTCCTGAATGTACTTGTCAGTGAAGGGATATGTCTGGAAGTGTCTTTAGAGTATTTTATGTATGTAATTATATCATCTGCTTGTGAACATACATTGGCTTCCTTCTTTCATTTTTGAATTCCCTTAGTGTTCTTCACTTGATTCACTTAGCTCGAGCTAAGACATCAAACTCTATGTTGAACATGGGAGGGGAGGGTACACAGCCTTTTCTTATTACTGATTTTAGTGGAGATGTTTTGAATTTTTCCCCAGTTAAGATGATGTTCTTGGCTGAGACTTTTCTTTATATTGCCTTTACTATGTTGTGATATGTCTGCTGCGTTCCTATTTTCTCCAGAATCTTTATCATAAATAGATGTTGGATTTTGCCAAAGAATATTTCTGAGTGTAATGAGATGATCACGCAGTTTCTGTCCTTAGTCTATTTATGTGGTGGATTATTTTTTGATTTACATGTATTGAATCCTCCTTCACCTCTGGGATGAAGTTGATTTGATTGTGCTGGATAGTCTTTTTGATGTATTTTAAAATTCAGTTTACAAATGTTTTACTGAGAATGTTTGTGTCTATGTTCATCAAAATATTGCTCTATAATTTCCTTTTTGTTGGGGTCTTTGCTTGATTTCTTATCAGGTTAATCCTGACTTTGTCAAAGGAATTTGGAAATGTTTACTCTTTTTCTGTTTTACAAAACAGTTTGAGGATTAATGGTGTTATTTCTTCTTTGAAGGTCTAGTAGAATTCTATATTGAATCATTTTGACCCTGGGCTTTTGTTTCTTGGGATATTTTTACTAACCGTTCTATATCACTGGAAAATCCTGCTCTATTTAAATTATGAGTATTATCTTGATTACATTTTTGTAGGTTATGCACCAACTTTTTGTAGGAATTCATCAATTTCCTTTAGATTTTTTAAATTAGTAGAATATAGATTTTTAGAGCATGCCCTTATGATTCTTTCAATTTCATTGGTGTTTATTCTAATAGCTCCCCCTCTGTCTCTGATTTCATTAATTTGGATCATCTCTCTTTTCTTTTCTTGAAATCTACAACTCTATGGAGTTTTCAGCTTAGTTTGTTATATGTAACTTTCAGTTTGTCAAGATATCTTGCAGCTAACATATAGGACATCAAGTATCCACTGTTCCATTCAGATCCATTCAGATCACTTCATGACAATTTGGTGTATATTTTATGTTAGATGAATGTATATTTACAGTTGTTGTATAAGTTGTCCCTTTATCATTATATAATGATTTTTTTCAATTTTTAATCTAAGGACAATGTTTTTGCAGTATAACTACTACTGTCCTCTTCTGATTTTTATTGTGTGAGGTATCATATCCCTTTAATTTTAGTTTGTATGTGTGCTTGCTTGTAAAATTAGTTCATGAAAACATTTATTTTGACTGTCTTTTTCTTCAAAGAGAAATCCATTCAGACTGTGTTCTGTCCCAAAGGAAGAGAATTATGATCATCAATAGAAAATAGAAGTTGCAGAAAAAAAATACCAGGAGCCAGCTTCATGTTCAGGAGAGAAATCTGCATTACCTCATGTCTTCCATTACTCTACACACTTAGAGAGAAACTTCTCCAATATCAAACACTGACATTTTCTCTGAAAGTATAGTCATAAAGGTTTTGGGCTGAGGTGAGCAATTTTTTAAAATTTAATTTTAGGTTACCATACAACGTAAGTTATTTTGTTATTACATTTTTATTCGTATGTGTCATTAGACTTTCTTTTGGTCACTTCTGCTGTCTAATTTTTCACTCCCCATCAGTGTGCTGTCCTGGGACTTCTTGGAGTCTCAGCCCAGAGCTCAACATAACTTAAGACAGGTGACTTTGCTCAAGCTTCAAGAATGACAAATATAGCTTGATCATGCTAGCCCTTTTTGTCCTGGGAATACTTTTATTCCTGCCCACAGTGTCAAAGCTTGTCTTTAACAACATCAACATGTTGGCAGCCAAAGTACATGGCTTGAACCTGAAAATGGACCCCCATACAGAGTTATTAAATTAACAGGCTGGCAAGCCAAGGATGGGTAAGATTCTGCACAGAGCTTTACCAACCTAAGACAGAAGTGCATTGCTTTCAATAATGCATATTCCATGACGGATAAGGAAGGTACTCTTGTCAGAACAACCTAAGACAGGCTCAGTCTTGTTTATGAAATAAAAAAGGGACGAGAGGCAGAGAGCTTTTGGGACTGCTTGGCAAGAATCTGACATGGGCCAAGGACAAGGAAATGGGCTGCTTGGTAAGAATAGACATTGGCCAAGGACAAGTAAGTGGGTTTCAGGTAGGAATTTGATATTAGGCTAGAACAAAGAAGCAATTTCAAGCAGGAATCTAAGTATTAAGCTAGGACAAAGAAGTAAGTAATTTAAGGAAGAAATCTAAATTTTAGGCTACGACAAGGAAGTAGGCTTCAGAGATGAAAATGACTTTGGGCTGGTACAGGGAAATAGGCTCAAATATTTTGGTCATACTGATAAGCTCTTAGAAACAGTGATCATGGGAGTGTTGGTGGAGCTTTGTTTATTGCCTTGCTTATTCTTTGACTATTCATGTTTATTGTCTTGCTTGTTCCTTGGCTATTTGCATCTATTGTATTGCTAGTTCCTCAACCTAGAATTGACCTTAATACTAGCATGTAATTAAAATGATATAAAAGCAAAAAGGAGGAGGGGGGATGGGATAGGGGTTTTCTATGGAGGGGAAATGTGGAAAGATGATGGAATCTGAAATGTAAATAAATAAAATATCCAATAGAAAAAAAAAGACAGGTGACTAACCAACCACTGCATCCCCAAACCTGGTTTTACCTGAGTGGCTCCAGGCTGAGAACCAAACAATAGAAGCTAATCCACAACCTGATAGATTGGAATAACAATAAAGACTTGAAAAACCATGAAAGATGTGATCATAAATTTCATAAATTCAAATACCTCAATTCCATCACAAAAAATACAAGCATAAGCAGCCAAACAAATGCCCCTTTCAGAAGCCAATATTCTTATTGTAACATTCCCTGAGGAAATCAATTTAACTGAGGCAGAAGGCAAGGGCTTCAAACCTTAAAGAAGATATAAATAAATGCCTCAATAAAGATCAGGAAACTACAAATTAGTTAAATGAAATATTGTAAAACATTCAAGATGTGAAAATAGAATTTAACAAAGAAATAAAGCTGCTGAAGAAAAAGAAACTGAAATAAAACTTAAGATGAAAAACTCAAGAAGTCAAACAAAACTTTCAGATAAAAAGCCTCACTAAAAGATTGGGTAAAGTGGAAAAGAGATTTTCAGGTCTTGAAGACAAGGTAGGAGAAATAGATACCTCAGTGAAAGAAAATGTTAACTATTAAATAATCCAGTCACAAAACATTCTGGAAACCTGGGACTCTGCGAAAAGACCAAACTTAAGAATATTAGGTATAGAAGAAGAAACTCAAGTCAAGGGCACAGAAAGTATTTCTCATGAAATCATAGAAGATTTCCCCCAGTCTAAAGAAAGAGATGCTTATTGAGGTGGAAGAGACATATAGAACAGCAAATAGATAGGATCATAAAAGCAACTCTCTGGCACATAATATTCAAAACGCTGACCATACAGAACAAATAAATGATGCTAAAAGTTGCAAAACAAAAAGACCAAGTCACACATAAAGACAGAGTCATTACATTAACATTTGTCTTCTCAATAGAGACTCTGAAAGCCAGAAAGGCCTGGCTATGAAGAGCCACAAATGACAATCTATACACAGGAAAACTACCAATTATCATCAAAAAATAAAGAAAGAAATCCGTGATAAAACATTGTTTTGTTCACAAATCCAGCTCTGTAGAAGACACTGGAAAGAAATTTCATCTGAAGTAGTTAATTATACCCGAGGGGAAATGAGAAATAATTCCCAAATAGTTAACCAAAAGGTCTAAAACAGCAACAAAAATAGAGCAAAATAGCAGGTATTAATAAATACTGCTCAATAATAACTTTCACTGGTTTCCCCACTTTCTATTTTCATGTCACAAGTATCCTACAATACTCTCTTTTTCTCATCTATAAAGGTTTCTTCCTTTCTTATACGTTTCTTGTCTTGTTGCTGTGACAAAATGCTTCACAAAAGTAACTTTAAAAAGTAAGCGTTTGAACTTACAGTTCCAGGGGATACAGTTCATCGTGGCTGGAAAAGGAGGTGGTCACATGGCATCCACAGTGAGGAAACAGAGTAAGGAATGTGACTGCTCAGCGACTTCTCCTCCTTATGACTCCAGCCCATGGATTGATGACACCCAAATTTAGAAGGGATTTTTCTACCTTAATTAATCTGATCCAGAAAACCCTTCACAGGCCTGCCCAGAGGCTGGTTTTCATGGTGATTCTATATACTGCCATGTTGCCAATCATTATTAACCATCACATCTATTTTTATGACCCCTTTCATGATCATACACACACACACACACATACAACCACATTTACACAAATAATATTAAATGTAGGTTCCATATCTGATATATAACATGTGGCATTTATCATTCTCAGTCTGTTTTTCTCCTTTAACATAATGATTCCCAGTTCTATCCATTTTGCTGTAAATGTCATAATTTTATTTTTATGAATGAATACAATTCTTTTTTTAAAGGGTTGTTTTTTATTATCCAATATTTATATATTTGGAAATGCTCAATTAACAAGATGCTCACACAATTAGAATTATAAACCCAATTACCTAACCTTGATATTGATAACTACCTCTGCTAGAGACATTCAGACATCCGCCACCATCTTCTCTCCTCCTCCCTCTCCCCTTTCTCTCCTTTTTTTTTATAATTTATTTTTTCTCAAATCATAATTCATTCACACAGGGGTTATAAACACAGAAAGGCAGGATGTGGGGAAGGGAATGACAATGAAATGTGGGTGTTCAGGGGGAATACAAATATCTTCAGAACCGGGTATCAGCTGGGTGAAGGTTCCGGGGACAAGTCACTATGACTCTGCCTATGACTCGCTTGTCCTTATCGAAGTTGGTATTGTCTGCCAAGGCTACCTATTTACAAGGTCTATGACTACTCAGGCTTGTAAATTTCCACAAAAGCTGCCTGTTTACATTAGCTTATAGCCATCTGTTTCGATGTTTTTCCACTGAGACCCAAGACTTGGTGTTAGTATACATGTATGACAGGCCTATTGCTAATTTTAGGCCTAAGCCTGATTTTAGGCCTTCAGTGTGTAAGCAGGGCTGCTTCTGACATCTCCTCTCTTCTCTAAGTATAGAAGGGCTGTAGAGATTCTAATCTTGTGAAGGCAGGGATAGAGGTCTGACCTCCAGTAATTGAAGGGGACTTTGTAATGGCTCTGGTCCCCCTGTTGTTGTCTAGTGAGGCATGAGGGCCATACCCGTCCTGATGTCTTTTTCCTGGAGCGGGGATACTTTTGACATCAACCCCTGTGCAGTCAGGCTTGTCCCTCAGGGAACCCAGATAGATATTTTTATCTTTTATTTATATTCCCTTGCAGTGCTTAGCCTCACAGCCTAAGCAAGAATTCAGATCACCTGTCAGAGGGGGTTCTGGGTGGCCCCTCTCTGCTTAGTCTAGGGGCAGACGTCCCCCCTTTTAGGTTGGGTGGAGATGGGTTTTGGAAACACCCTGTATAAAGTAACAACCTCATCTTGAGTCTCCTGGTCCTCCATAGCTAATTTACGATAATGTATCTGCGTAGGTTTTGCTACCAAATTATTTATCTGCTGTTTTACAGAGTTAGTCCGCCTATTTGAGAGCCAGGGACCAGCAGAATAAAGCAAAAAGAACCCAAATGATGGTCCCAAGATGGGAGGAAATAGGGTTGACAACCTTGGAGAGGCTGCAAAGCAATTCTTGTACCAGCATTCATCTGTCTCTTTCTCTCTCTGATTTTACTTAGGGCCTTCACTACCTACTTCATGCTCTCTTTAACCCTCCTTGTCTTGTCTATGTAAAGGCAACATTCTTCTTTAAGGGCTGTACACAGTCAAGAGCTGTACACAGCCTTTTCTATTGTAATAGAGTAAATCAAGTCCAATAAAAATCTTTGCGATTTTAGGAGGTCTCTTCAGACAGTGAAACGAGGAATTTCTTCAGATTAGTGATGTCAATCTCCAGCTGTTTGATGTTCTTGTCAGTGGGCCTTCAAAGGTCTGAGTAGTATAAGTTCGGAGGCCAGCATCTGGATTAGAACTTCTAACAGCAGACATCACGGGTGATTCATTTTTACCTGGAAAGGAAAAAGAAGGGAATTCTCAGGGAGATTTCTCTTCCCTGGATGTAAATTGTTATTCATCGTATTTATGATTGGGCCTGGCTTTGTGGGGGTATCTATTTTTTTCATTAATCTTTTGGGTAGCTGGTTAGCTGTGCCTTCTGTGGTATCAGACAGGCATATCAATCCTCGGCCCCATAAGGGAACTGGATCTGGGCCATTCCTTTTAAGGGTAAGAGGGTCCTTCCCCATATCTGTGGCAAAGTTTTGTTGATCTCGGTGGTGCCAGAGGCAGTCAGCAGCAGATTTGCCATGAGCTTTCAGCTTTAGAGAGATAAAAGTGAACAAGGCATGATGGAGAGTATTTCAGGGGGACTCCTTCTGAGTGAGTACCATTCCCCCTCTTTTGTTTTTAAAGCCAATTTTTCAGAGTTCTTGTAAATTCAGGGCAGAAGCGCCAACAGTCACTCCTTCCACACTCAGAGAGTCATGACGACCTATTTAAGGATATATAAATCTATATTAATAATCTTTTGTCAAAGCACCGCCGACAACTAATCAGACTATATAATATATCGATTAGTAATAGCTTCTTCTACTTTTTGTGAGATTACCTCTCTTTTGTCAATTAATTGTTGAGGAAAATTAGGATTTACCTCTCTCTTGAGAATATTGAACAGAGACTTAAATTCTTTTGTGGAGAGCTTAAAATAGGATCTTAGCCAATTAGCAACTCCTAGAAACTTTTGAAAATAATTTAAAATAAGTAAATTCTCTCCGTCTCTTTTTTTAGACCCTTTATCTGGGAAGCTGCCTGAGTTCAAGCTCCTGGGAGCCCTTCTTTCTCTCGGTTTTCTGGGGTTGGGTACAGAGCTGCCGCCTGTGACCTGCTCTATGCTCGGGCTCAGGAATGAATACAATTCTATTGTATGTACGTTTATCCATTCCCATGTGGATGAGACATTTAGGTTGGTTTCATATCCTGACTATTGTGAATACTTCAGTAATAAAAATAGATGTGCAAATATATTTGTAGTATGTTGACTCCGAGTGGACCAGACAATGGAGATCAGGGTACCCTACTCTGTTGGCTGTGCCCGAGGCAGACTTCACTCTGCAAGCTGTGTCCTAGGTAGACCCTACTCTGCAGGCTATGTCCCAGTCAAACACAACTGGGGTGGTGGGCAGGTCCAATTCTGCAGGCTGTTCCAGGCTAACAAGCTGGTGTGGTAGGCAGATCCAACTAGGGTGGGTGGTTAGGCAGGGTTCCAAGACAGTTAGTTTGTGGCTCTTGAAGGTTTCCATGGGGAGGCAGGATGCTCTTGAGGTCCCACAAGTCTCCTCCAGACCAGAGAGCCAGGCCATAGCTAATCAATAAGGCTCGATTCTATATGTTCTCCACTCTTTTCTGTCCTATCTTCATCATATTTTGGTATCTACTGCTTTCGGGTTTGACGTGATCTTTTTCTAAGGGTCTGAGTTGTACACTTTTGTTATTTATTTGAGAGCTCTTTGATTTTTCCTTTATGTTTTTGACTTGTGACTATAATGTGCTAAGAACAAGTTCTTCTCTGGTCGTTTCATTTGAGTATCTAAAAGCCTCTTTTATTTGAATACCTATTTCTCTAGATTTGGAGACATTTCTGCCACAATTTCATTGAGTAGATTGTCTATACTTTGAATATTTACCCCAGTTCCTTCTTCTAGTCCATGGATCAGTTCTTTCTTCTAGTTCATAGATTTTTTAGGTTTAGCTTGTATGCTATCATGGATTTTTTGATACTGCAGCCATACTTGTTTATATATTTTTATACTTACTGATATTTGAATATAGCATTTTCTTGACTCCCTTCTCCATCCCTGGCATTCTTTCTTCCTTATAGGGCCAGAAATCAGCAACTCAGAGATAATTGTAAGTAAATAACAAAAAAACAGAAAATAAATAAAAAACAAATAGAAATTCTGAAAATGAAAATTTCAATGAATCAAAAAGAACAGGAAAGGCACTGGCAATGCTTACTATTCTCTGTGTTGCTGACTTCTGGCCCTTTATTTGAATTCACCTACTCTCCCACTTTCAAGGCATTGATTATTTTTATAGGTAAATATTTAAAATTGGGACTCTGAATTTTATCTGATTTACTACTATTAGTTCAGTAGTTGAGTTGTGACCTTTTGTAAAAGACATATTGCCTTCTTTTTTCATGTTTGTGACTTCATATTGCAATTTGGATGACCCTTCTGGTTTTATTTGGGAAATCATCTCATTGAGAAGCATACTCTTGGAGGCTGTATCCCTAGTATCACACAGACAGAAGAAAACAAATTGCTGTAGTTGAACCAACATAAAACCATAAAAGATGTAGTTATAAAGTTGAAATTAATTAATTAAAGCCCACTAATGTATAATCAATGGCCATGAAACAGAAAATGGGAAAATGAAGTCAAAGTTAACTGTAGAAATAATAAATGAATGTGGTAAAAAAAAAAGGCAGAGAGAAGGGGAGTAGAGATGAAACAAGATTCAATAAAAGAAAGGAAAATGGAATGGAGACTGATTTTAAGGAAAGGAAGAAGAAAGATGAAGAGAGTTAGAAAAATTTAAATGAAGCAAAAAGAAAATAAAGAGATTTATCAATAATAAATAACCCCAAAGCCAAAATTAGATAAATGTATGATGTGAAACGAAAAGCAAGAGCATGTACAAACAGTTTAAGAAGAAAACCAATAAGGTAAAGTCAAAATACCACTAAAAATGTAGTAGAAAGCGAAAAGGTACACAATGAAGGGAAAAGGAAGAAAGTCTAATGAAAAGAAGACACATTTCCTCCAATGAAAAGAAAATACACTTAAAATCAAATGCATGAAACCAAACAAAAATATAAATATGATAAATTTAAATACAATGGAGTATACACATTGCTGAAACTGTAATGACAGGAAGACATGTCATAAGGGTTAAAAAATGAACCATTGGAGTGTCTTCATTATAAGTCCTTAATTTGGAGACTGCCAGAGTATGGTGCCAGCTTGCACTCTTCTTTAAGGTTGTGTTAATGCTTCCCTGAGCCCAGTGTCTATCCAAGCCATCTTCACTCAAGTACCTTCTCTTCTTGGTGCATCAGGGACTTTTGGCCACACTAGCTATGCAGACTGAGCTTGGCAAATACTTCCACCTTCTTGAGATGTACCAGATCATACTCCTGGCCAAGGTGCTGCTTTTCGGCATCTCCAAAAAATGTAACAATGTGGAAAGCTGTTGAGTTATTTAAAACGGCCACTGGTCAACCCGACTATCTAAGCTGTGGCTGCTCTGCCTAGCTCAGCTGCCTTGTTCCCATGCGCGCACTGCCGGTAGAAATAGTCAGCCAGAAATACTAGCCCTGCTACCCACGAGACGTCAGCGTATGAGATGGCTCTGCCAGTCTTTCATGCTGTCTCTGCAAGGCTGGGCATTGCCCAGACCATCCCGCCAACCAGACTCTAATACTTAAATTATTCAAAGGCTTTATATGTTTGGTAACGCTCAATAACAAGATGCCCATAAAATCGGATGTGTAACTCAATACTCAACCTAGATATACCAACTACCTTTGACTGCTAGAGACACTTGAACATCTGCTTCCATGTTCTCCTCTCTCTCGTTCCTCTCTCTCCTAGATCCTCCTCTTTTTCTCCTCCTCCTGTCCTTACTCCTCCTCTTCCTCTTCTTACTCCTCCTACAGAAAACAACCATAGTATACAAATACTATGTCGGTCCTGTAAGAGGACCTGTCTCTGTGACTTTAAAATCTAAGTATCCTACCTGACAGATGCAGCTGTATATATCAAGCATTCTTTTAGAATTGTGTTCTTAGGCTCTATAGTGATGGATGACAGCTGGATGGCTTCAGAGGTTTGTCACCTGTTGATCACAGTATTAGTTCCTCGAACTCCAGGGTTACTAGTTGCTAAGGTATACTCTTGACCACTGATGGTAGGGCTATTCTTCCTTGTGCCACCAAGATGTACCACCACATGCCTGCATCCTTTGACATGTGGTTGTATTTATCTCCACCACAAGGATTAATGTTTCACCAGAAATCACAATAGACTTTAAGTTTGCGATGGCTGTGGGATTTTCTTGAAGGGTAGGACTACTTCTCATCTGACTTACTTTTAGAAAAGGGTTTCTACTTCTCCCTACTACATAGAAAGCTGTATAAGTGCTATGTCCAGTTTGATTTTTGTGGGGTTTTATAACTTTTTCATTGCTGTGACAAAATGCCTGATGAAACCAAATTAAGGACGAGTTTGTTTTGCCTCATTGTAGTAAGAAAACACAACGGCAGGAGCATAAGGTGGCTGGTCACACTGGGTCCAAAGCCAAGAAATAGAGAGAAATGAGCACTAAGTCATTTCTTCCATTTATTCATTCCAGGACCCCCAGCCCATGAGATGTTGCCAACCACACTCAGAGTAGATTTTCCCTCCTTATTTAACCTTCCTGGAAACATCCCCTGTGGATATTCCCAGAGGTCTGTCTCCTAGGTAATGTAAAATCCAATCAGGTTGACATTCAGATTAACTGTCACAAGATGTGCCACCCATCTGTCTATGCTTGCCAGGTGACCTTCTGCTCCCCTTGTGAGTCTCTAATGTATTCTCTCTCTCTCTCTCTCTCTCTCTCTCTCTCTCTCTCTCTCTCTCTCCAATACTTTTTTTTTAAGCCTGACTTTCTTGTCCACTGGGTCAGTCAGTGACAACTTCACCTTGCAATCATATCTGGAAATGCCTGTCTTTTGAGTAAAGAATTTAATTAAATAAATTAGAGTAGCAACTGATAAAGACTTGCTTGCAGAATTTTATAATGTGTTTTCCCTCTATCTTGTGGGTGTTTTGTGGTTTCTTTTCTCTCTATCACCAGTTTCTTCCATGATAGTTCTCTTTGGTGGAATGGTTTGAGTTCTTTTCTTTTGATTTTTCAACTACTAGAAAATTTTGTTTTGTATAATACGTGGCTTACACAAAACATCTTCTACTCACAGCAATCAGTGTTAATGAGATCTTTCATTACATATGAAAACATTACACTGTAACTTCTCGTGCTGTTGCCAATGTCAAAATTAATACAGTTTAATGATTTGCATCTTGTAAGAATTTGTTGTAGCTACTGTTGCTTTTAATAGTCTTATCTTTAACTTGTACTGCAGAGACGACATTTTTTATTCTCTATGTTTATAATATTGCAGAATTCTGAGTGCAATCATCTACTACTTACATTATTCATATTTTTACCTTCTTATGATTTATGTTACTAATCAGCAGCCTTTTAATCAGATGAAGGAATTTCCTATAGTAGTATCTGTAAGACAGACTCAGTTGTATTGAACTTCCTTAGTTTTATCTGTCTGGGCAAGTTTTTATTTCTTTCTCTCTCCCTTCTGAAAGAGAGCATTGGTAAGTGAAGTATTCCATTTGTCAAAATAGTCACTGTTTTCTTTTGAATAGCACTTTTAATATAGACTTTCCACTTAGTAGCAGGGATGAAATCTGCGAAATGTGTCTTCACTTTGTCACTACACAAACGTCATGAAGTGTTCTTACATAAATGTTAGCCATAATGCTGTTGGCAAAATAATCTCCTGGCACCAACCATCATCATCTGTGCAGCCTTTGTGACACTGTGGTCCCAAGCTCTTCTGACCTGATGGATTCTTCTGCTGAGAACCTACTGACAGCTGTATGAGGATTCCCTTGAACATAGGATAGTATTCTTATCTTTCCCTGAATCTTTCTTGGTGTTTGACTTTGGTAGTGCTGTAAATAATATCTCAGTGAACTCTTTTTTATGTTAAATTTCACTGGCTACTACTAAGCATCATATTTCTGGACATTCTCTTTCACAGGCATAAAAATTTTCAATCAACTGATTCCTCGATATAACTTTCTGAAACTATTCCTCTGCCCTATCTTTTGTAAAGTCCCATTTTACAGAAGTTAAGTCGCTTAATGGCACCTCACAGCCACTGAAAATGCACAGGGCCAGATGCTACACATTTGTGGATGTGCAGTTGCCTTTGATCCTTTCAGCAGAGCACATAGGCTTGCTCACTGGTATGCATACATACTAAAAGGCTATTCTGTAGCATGTCCTATCATCCCTGAGTCTCTGGAGACTCTTACTGTGCTATCTGAGTGCTACACAGCTGTGAGAAACAACACAGAGTCTCTAGAATGTGTGTCAAGTGGAGGATGCCTTGAGTTTATGAAGTGCTGAGAAGATGTAAGTTATTGACTAGAGCTGCTTGAGTCAAGGACCAAAGCCTCAAACTCATGGAAAAATAGCAAAGCCTTCTCCGGACTGGGCTCTGAAAAACGGCAAGGCCTTTCCTCTTGGTGTGAGTATAACTATTGATAGTATTACAGAAAATGTCCATTTTAGCTTTTTCCCTTCACCTATGTTTATGTCCTGAAGACGGCTCCTCTACAGATACTGCTCCTACTAAGATTAACTGAACCTGTCTTCTTGATCTAGCTATATACCCCCCAAAAAAACCAGCCTCCTTGTTTATCTGCGTATAATAACCCTACCTCTGTATTCAATTGCACATAATAAACACACTGAGCTTCCAGGGTGCTATGACTTCATCATCAGAGATCCCAGACCACCCCATTCCAGCTTGTCTATATCCACATGTCTGTAATTCTTCATTCCTTTCCAAGCTGTAGTCAATGTCCCAGGCCCCAGGCGATTTAAAAGCTACAGGAAGAATCTGTTCTTCTAGACAATTGCACATTTTTGTTTTTCTTGTTGGTGACCTGTCCACTGTCTGCCGCCACATTCCAAACCTTTCTGGGTTCATTAGACATTGCTTCCCTGGCCTTAAGGTCTAGATTCTATCCTGTTTTGATTGTCTCAGCCCTTGCACATGAGCCTGTCCCTATTTTTTATATTTTCTTATCTTTTCTGATCATAGGTGTCTTGTTACTAGATTCTGTGCTCTAGTGTCTATAACATATCTCTCAAATAAGGAGTTTCATCAAGTCTACATCAGAGGACAGCAAACTATGGTTCATATACCAAATCCTACCTTCTGCCTGTTTTGGTAAATAGCTTTCTTGGCCCATAGCCATGTTCATTTATGCATGGATTATCTGTGGCTGTCTTTTCATTACAATGAAAACATTCAACAGTGGCAACAGACATGATATAACTGGCAAATTGTAAAATAGTTAGTATAAGGTGCATTTCTGAAGAAAGTTTGCCAATCACTGACCTAGGGGACAAAACAAAACTCAAACAAAGCACAAAGAGTATCTATTTGGTATAATTCATTCCTTTCTCATAGCTTTTATTTATTTTTATTTTTTGTGTATGATTGGTTTGCATATAATTGTGTGTGTACACACACACACACACATACACACACATGAATTTGTGTGTAGGTTAATTGAATGAAAGTCTAATGCCCATGGAGGGAGAAAGAGGGTGCCAGGTCACCTGGAACTAGAGTTGGCAACTACTTGTAAGTTGCCATGTACCAGTTCTAGGAACTGAACCTAGTCCTCTGCAAGATGTCAAATGCTCTTAACCACTGAGCCATGCCTCCACATCCAGTTTTCTACAATTCAGCTCAAGGTAGCAAGGCAGTATATGAATTTTTGTGCACGTCTACGATTACTCCTTTAGAATAATTTATGAAACTCAAGCTTCTGGAAACAAGCTTGTCTACAATGTCCATGCTTTGAACACATTGTCAAGTTGCCTTCCAGGAAAAAGAAATGGATGGATTTGAATCCATTCTAGCCCTTGCAAGGAACTGCTGGTTTAAAACATTTTCTGATTCTCATTTTCTCATCATGATGATAACATTTAGTGCATTGAAAGTGCCTCTTTGTAAATAAGTTCATTCATTTCTAATACATATTACCCTGAATAATTAAATAAGCTGTTTTCCAATTTCTTGTTATTTGAGTGGAATTTTTCCTTTAAGAAATACAGAATTTTAAGTAAAGACGGTAAAAATTACAGATGTTCCTGAATTAGTGTCAAGAACTTTGAAAAGCCTTCTTCCCACATCTACCGTAAGGAAATCAACCAGGAAAAAGAAAAATACCCCCTCAGGCATCAATACTGGGCAATTTGTTACCCAGTGTCAGCTATAGGGAACTGCAATGGACAAACCACAGTGATAAAAAGCTAAAACTCTATATTTTTTGTGTATGACGAACAGGGTGAATTGTCCACCACATTCAAATAATCCGATTTACTGATTTTGTTCTTCATTTCTGAGTGGATTTATTGACCCGCTATGGGTCAGAACTAATGGATGCAAATGGAGCTTTCCAACAAATAATTCATACTTGAGTGTTGTGTCTGCAGGTGATCTGTGTACACTTTATAAGCAGAACTGGTAGAATAATTGATTGATGTTTTCCAGGACTTTCAATTTTTTCTTTTTGATGTGAAACCAATTCCCTAGTAACTAATCTGCATTGTATCCTATAGGGTATTCTTTATTACTTTTCATTAATCTCCACTTTTTACCTTTCTCTTTTTATAATGTGATTTGCCATAAAGGTCAAAGTTAGGATTTGTCCAAAGAAGTCTGACATCATGCTCCATTGCAGAGCTTATTACCAGAGAGAGCATTTGTTTCAGACCAGTGAAACTATATTACATATACTATTGTGATGGACATATGAATTATGCATTTGCCCAAACTCACTGACTATACAACACCATGATTGGTCTTCATCATGAAATAGGAGCCTGAGATGACTGTAACATGTCCAAATAGGTAATATTGACACTAGGAGATGCTGTACATATGTATAGGTATATGTAGGAAATCTCTCTACCTTCTCAATTATTTTGAACCTAAAATTGCTCTAAAAACAAAGTTTATTTTAAAAACAAGCAAACCCTGAACACCACTCCAGGCATGCATCAGACCTCCTTTCTTTCTTCCTTTCTTTACCACCATCAGTCTTGAGAACTCCCGGCTAACATTCTCAGTTTTCATTAGCCCTTAGGCATAGGAGTGATATATTTTTGTTTATTTTCCTCTCTATTCCCATAAAAGACAATTTACTCTCCTATAAGATCCTCTGCAGAAGCAATTATTCTTTCCTGGAAGAGAAAGGTGTTAGTCCAAGAGTGGTTAAATATAAAAGTAATATTAGTTGTTCATGTCTAAGAATTTTTCACTTTTAGGGACATGGTTGATTTTTTTCCCCCTGATTGTGTGTTTTGATTGAAGTAATACTTTCTGAATTGCTGTCTGGAATTAACATTAACACTTCATTTGAATGAGTGTGCTGTTACAAGGAGCGGATGTGTCCTTTAAGCTTGAGGAAGCTCTGTCCTTGTTGCTTCTCTTTGATAATGAAGTGAACTGATAGTTCGCTTCCAGGGGGAAGATGGCTTTCCTTTCAGCAGCAACTGTGTGGATTTCAAATGTGGTAATTAAAGCTTGGCAAGTGTAGTCTCAGCTTTAGTCTATATCTCCAGGAGGGGGAAAAAACGTAAGCTTATTATAATGCCACACTCCTTTAAATTGCCAGAGGTTCCATTAAATTTTCAACTGCTGCACAATAACCTTTACCTGGACACCATGTTACTTACCTACTCTCAGAGGTTTCAAGGGTGATCTATCACTCTTCATGAGTATAACAGCTGACAAGGTACAGAGTGCTGCATTTGATCTTAATAGGAGTTGAAAGCTAGTCATCAGACTGGAGCCTTTCGAAGGTTCAGCAGCAGATAACCGAATTGTGAAATGTTGCATTTGAAAAAAACAGAGATTGACAAGCTCCCAGCTAATCCCATTTTCTTGGTTTAGAGGACATTTGGTATTACTCTGATGGAAACATCTCTGCAAATGAGGATATCATAAAAGCTCTGACTAATAAGCTGTACTGTTTCCAGACCCTCGGGTCAGACTGAAGCACTATAGTTTCTGTTGCCATATGAATGCGATGGGCCGTGATGGGAGTTTCAATTTCATTCCTGAGCTATAAACTCATCCTTGCTAAACAGATTCTGCTCTTGTGCCTGTGATGTGGGATATATGTGCTCATTAGGATGGCATTGAGAGAGAATGAACATACTGAAGCACTGTTGAAATCAAGTGTGCTTTAGGAACGCTGGAATATTTCTAACTTGTGATATGCTAAGTATGTGGTAGTGGGTATGTGCGTGGAATTATTTAAAAATCTAGACATCTGATACTAACAAATATCTTTCTGATCTTCCAGTAGGAACAAAAAGGTTTTATGATTATCCTTTCTCAAATAATGTACATATTGGGGATTGTATTAACCCTAACCATCGACTACGAGAAAGTGGGAAGGAAATAGTGCTCTAGTGTGTATACTCCGAAATAAAATTTAATAAAATAAAACACCTGGGAAGAGAGACTCAGTGGGGGATTGTCTGGAACAGGTTGGCCTGTTCCAGAGTTGTCTCTATTGTGTTGATTAAAGACAAAGGCCTTTTCAAAATGGCTAGCACCAGTCCCTGGGTTACAGTAGGCATGAGGCATTTGCTTCTCACTGCTCTTGAGTGTGGATGTGATTAAACTAGATGCTTTAAGATCTTGTTACCTGACATGATGGACAAGATCTTGTTACCTGACATGATGGACTTAACCTGGAGTTATGAGCTACAATAAATCCTTCTTTCTCTAAATTACTTTTTATCAGAGTATTCTATCACAGCAACTGAAAGGAAAGTAGAACACTATGTTTGTTTGTTTGTTTGTTTTAAAGCAACTACACAAATATAGACTAGAAGAATTGACTAAGATGCATTTTATTAGAAGAATATCTGAGACTGAGAGTTGGCTGGTTGGACACGCTCTTCTTTTAAAACTGATTTAAACCAACATATAACTCTGTGGTAGATTACAGCAGACAACGCATTCACACATCAATGTCTCAATTATTTTCCAAGTATACTGAGATAAGTTGTTTAATTTCTAAGCATGAATAATAGGAATATGGGATGGTGAGGCGGCTCAGCGGAGACAGGCTTGTAGTCAAGGTTCCTGACCTGAGTTTGATCCACAGAACCCACGCGATAGAAAGGGAAAACTGTACTGTTGAAGCAACTGCAAAATAGCTCAAATACTCTGAAAATAATATGGAAGTCCCTTGAAAATAAAAATAGCATCACTATGTCCAATAATTCCCATTTTTGTACATTTATTAAAAGAATTAAAATCATTTTAAAAAGAAAGAAAGAGAAAACTGATTTTTTTGAGTAGCTCTGTGACCTCTACAGATACAGTGTGGCACACACATGTCCATATACAAATAATAAATAAATGTAATTGTTAATTTAAAAAATAAAGATCCAAAATACTAAACTTAGGGAAAGTTAGGACCCTACTTCTGAAAACTGTGTCTGGAAACTGTATAGAAAGCAGAACATGTAACTAAATTTATTAATCACTTATATGCTGAATTGTAGCTATTATCTCATTTAACTTGCAAATAATACTAAAGTGTTAATTGTTAGTTCTTAATTACAGACAGAAAACTGAGGCTTAATCATGACAGTAAAATATTAGCAGGAAAAATCTAAAGTTGGTTGAACTATATCCATTGGTAGTATTAGGTTCTTGTCTCATTTGCAGAGCCCCTGAAGATATAACTACTTAGGAATTTTGAGATACAGAGATAATCCTAGTGCATTGTGGTGACCACATACCACCACAGCTGTCTATATTGAGGAGAGGCAGAGGCCTTGGAAATACACACCCAGAGAAGGTGATGTGAAGACTGCAATTGGAAATGCAGTCACCCTCCAGGAAGTCCAGCAGCCCCTCGACTTGGGCTAGGTCCTTCCACAGTCTCTTTAGAGTGCAGTCCAGCCCACTCATACCTTGATTTCAAACTTCTGGCCTCTTAATCTTCAAGATAGCTGATTTACATTGTCACCTCATTTTTATAAAGCAGATTGTATAAAGACAGATATCATCCAACCTGCTTTTATGCAACCATCCAAGGAAATTAATTAGCTGCACACCAAGTTAAAAACCCAGGTATAGGGGAATCCAAAGTCTACATCCTTCACATTCTGACAGTGACCAGGAAAAAAGATTTATGGAAAGGAAGAAATGTTAAGGAACAAGTCTGAAAAATGATGCTCAGGACCAAAATTAGAACAGTGAAAGGGGGCTTAAAGATTCTCCTAGAATATGAATACCTCAAAGTGCAACTGTAAAGAGAAACAAGACCTAGAACAATGTGCATCAAAGACAAGAGCAAACTACACATGAAATGTGGATTCAACAGATGTGCATAATTCTAAAACCCAGGACAAGAGTAGGGTAACAAGAACCAAGAGAAGGTGTGCAATAATAAAATGAAACTCAAAGTCAAGCTATACTCACATACCCATAGTTCAAATGGAGACCCAAGGAAAAGCAGAAACTCTAAATACACAAGCCTCTGTGCTTGAAGATGCTATGAATGCTGGTCCCACTGCTGAAGAATAAGAATATCACTTGTAAGATCACCTGCAGAGGAGGGGGTTAGACATAGAGAGGTCCTAGCACAGTCACTCCTACTTGGGGCAGGATGGCACAAACTGAGGCTAAGACAAGAAAAGTTGATTCTCGTACAGAATTATTTAACTTTTAATTTTTATTTTATCTATGTATGTGTGTATTAATTGCATGCGAATGCTGGTGCATACAGAGGCTACGAGAGGGTCTTGTAAACTAGAATTTCATGGTTGTGAGCTGCCTTACAGGTGCTGGGAACCAAACTCTAATCCTGGCACTCTTAACCCATAAGCCACCTCTCTGGCCCTCTTTTCAGAATTATTTAAATGAGGAAAGAGGCCCATACTGAAACACACAATTAAACTTGAGTTATTTCTGGAGGTCTCAACCACACTAATGAGAAGGAGATTATAGGAAATCCATCTGTCTCAATGAGAGGAAGACATTTTAAACAACCAAAATTTGTGAGCTCTTTCTCGTAAGAGCAACCTCCACATTGTAAGCACATGGAGCTGAGGCTCTGCGCATGTCGGCACATATGTTAGACATGGCAACACTGGCTACGGGGATTTCAGCGCATATGCTATACATGTGATTTTTAGCGTCTTTCAATTTGAAGGTCACTTCCAACTCTAGGGATCTGTTATCTAGAAAAAAAGAAATGAAATATAAAAATGAAAATTCACAAAAATGTTTGAAGGACACTGATTTTGATCTCTTCAAAGGGAAGGTATGATTTTGGTCTAAATGTTTAGTTTACTTGAAAGCACAATGGCAGCTAATTACAGTTCCAAAGTGAGTATGTAACTGCCATACTTCAATTAAGATGTAGTGAAGGGAGATTTCACATTTTACCGAGGTCTTAAAGTTATCCGTACATTAAGTATTCTCAACATTTGAGAATGTGGGATGAAAGTAGAATTGCTTGGGATTTTGGAGACAGATTTCTGGATTATGAGGCAGAGGTACCATTTCCTTGCTTTGGCTCCTGATGACGTATTCAACCCTATTAAGATCCTATGTCTTTAGTGTTATATAGGAGATAACAGTTCACACTCTATCTTAACCAGAGACTAAAAGAAACTCATAACAAAGTGATTTATAAGGAGCAATAAGTACATATGATTAGACTGATGTGGAAGCAGATCCTCAAAGAAATTTGGGTACAAGTTTGGATACTTCTTTGGATGTAGATCTTAGGATGTTCTACCAGGAAGGTGGGGAAGCAATATACAGAAAGTGAAATTAATCCAGAGAGAGTGTGTGCTGCAGGCAGCTGAAGAGCAGTCATGCTGAGAGAGGCTGGGAGGATGTACAGAGCACATCTGAGGGGTGAGAAAGCTCCACTGAGCCCCATAGTCTTCGGCTGCATCTCTTAATTACCAGGGCAATAGTTTACCACACTTTAACCACCCTTAATGCAGCATAATTATGACCACTAATCAGAAAAAGTCTTTAGACAACATGTTGTGGGAATTTGCAGATGGCTTTTTGAACTTCCATGTGGAAGCCCAGGAAGACATGCATAAGATATATCCGTCAACACCATTCTCTTTATGGTCGTATCATCATTTGCAGAAAACTGAAGTTCAAAGAAGTAGACAGATTTGAGTGTACATACACAGTTTCAAATAAAAAACAAAACAAAATCCAAATTCAACTAAAAGAACTACTCATTTATAAGAACTTAATTTTACCTTAACAATTTATTAGGTATTTGTAAGATTCCTTCTTGAATCCCATAGAATATGTGCAAGCAAACTTCTATGCATGTGTATAAAAGCTGAGTATAATTTTTTCTCTCAAAAAAAAAACACCAAAAAACCCCAAAACAACAAAAAAAAAAATTTAAGACCAATAAGACAAAAAATAACAATGAAACAAAAAGCACACAAAAAACATGGAGTTCATATCTAAAATAAAGTTGGGTAGGTAAGATCTAGGAGGAATTAGGGAGGGAAAAGAATATGCTTAAAATATAGTGTATAAAATGTTAAAGTAAAAATTAAGCATGTAATAATACCTTGGAATCATCAAGTTAGAAATATGGAAATTGATCTGGTATTGGGTGGGGGGAAAGGATTGAAGCCCTGAGGGCCAGCAGGAAGATTGGAAACAGAAAACCTCGGGAGGTAGGAGGTTAGGGGAACCCTCCAGAATGTACCAGAGACCTGGGAGGTGAAAGACTCTCAGGACTCAAAGGGAAGGACCTTAGATGAAATGTCCTACTGTGGAGAGAGAGAACTTGTAGAGCCCACTTCCAGGAGAAAGACATGGCATCAACTGAAGGATGGGGTTGCCATCCCACAGTAAAAACTCTGACCCATAATTGTTCCTGTCTGGAAAAACTGCAGAGATAGAAATGGAGTAGAGTCTGAGGAAAAGGAGGTCCAGGGAAAGAACCAACAAGCACCTGAAAAGAGTCAGATGCAGATATTTGCACCCAACCAATTGACAGAAGCTGCTGACCCCTGTGGTTGGATTAGGGGAAAGCTGGAAGAAGCTGAGGAGGAAGATGACCCTGTAGGAGGACCAGCAGTCTCAACTAAGCTGGATCCCCAGAATCTCTCAGATACTGGACCACCAACCAGGCAGCATACACCAGCTGATATGTCCCCAACACATATACAGCCAAGAACTGCCAGGTCTGGGTTCAGTCAGAGAAGGTGCACCTAATCCTCAAGAGACTGGAGGCCCCAGGGAGTTTAGAGATCAGGTGGGGTGTGGTGGTGAGGACATCCTCGTGGAGAGAGAGGCAGGGAGGTGGTATGGGATGTGGAACAGTCAGAGGGTGGACCAGGAGGGAAATAAAATCTGGAGTGTTAAAAAAATTTAAAAAAATTTAAAAAGAAATATGGAAATAAGAAAAGTATAAGAAGTCAAATTGAAACGTAGTGGTAGAGTACAAAGCATGTTTGCAAGAAATGTAAGAGGGCATCAATAGTCAACAAGATGCCCATTGGCCAAGATTTCCTGTTTGCTTTTCTCCTTATCTTGGTAATGGTTTGTGGTAAATTAAATGAGAAATGTCTCCCATGGATGCAGGCATGTGAACACGGGTGGTACTGTTTGGGGAAGCTTAGCCTTGTTGGAGGAATTGGGTCAGTGTAGGTGGAGTTTGACCTACCTCTAGTTTACTCTGCTTTGTGTTTGTGGTAAAATGCTGAGATTGCTCTATCTTCCTGTTCCTGCTGTTGTGCCTGTCACTTGCTGATATATCTACCTCCAAGATGAACTCTTAGCACTCTGAATAAACTCCTCCTCATCCACAAATTGCCTTTGATTCACAATGTTTTATCAAAACAACAGGAAAGTAATTGATACAGAAGTTGGTATCTGAAAGCGCTGCTCCTGCGTAGATCCTGAGCATGTTGGCCTCTGAAGGAATGTGGAGGAATTA
Source organism: Grammomys surdaster (assembly GCF_004785775.1). Classification (NCBI taxonomy): domain Eukaryota; kingdom Metazoa; phylum Chordata; class Mammalia; order Rodentia; family Muridae; genus Grammomys; species Grammomys surdaster. The sequence goes on from NW_021604576.1 coordinate 19,603,162, forward strand.
GGAACATTTAACTAGGAAAGAAGCTGCAAGTTTATCAAGCTATTTGAAAAGGGACTGGGAAGGCAGTAGTGCTCAGACAAGGTGGGGCTGTAGAAGCCCAAATCAGATGGTTCCTCAGAGAAGTGAAGATTCTAACAGCAACTGGGATAGAAGCTATCCCTGTGGTATTTTGTTAAAAGAACTAGTCGTCCTCTGAAACAATAAGCCAAAACAGACTTCTTCCATAAAGCTACCGTTGGTTATGGTGTTTTATTGCAGCAACAGAAAAGTATTTATTACAAGCTCTTTGGATGTGATAGAGAAATTTCAACCATGTCTGTTCCATCTTCTTCCAGGTACCTCTTATACCACATGATCTTAAAATGATAGTTTTCTCACTATCAAGGTGCTTGCCATGGCCTTCATGAGATAGCATGCTAATCTGTTATCTCAGCTGTAAAGTATGATCTATTACATCCCTGGCTGTCAGTCAGCCTTCTTAGAAATGTAAGATATAGCTCCGCAGTCTACAGTGAGGTCTGGGACCTGGGGGCCCCTTTCTCCTGAATGTTTTATGTCATTGACTTCCAGTATGGCCTTTAAGCAAGTCATTTAACCTCCTCGGCTCAGTTAACCATATGGAAAATGAACATGATAATATCTCACAAGGGTATTGTGGGATTACTCAATGTTTATAAAGTGCTTGGGAAATGAACAGTCTAGGATGTGCCCAGTGGTATCATTAATCATTTGACCAGTTGAATTCAGGCATCTGAAATGCACAGTATTCTGTACTTCTTAGACAATTTTACTGTAATACTTCATACATCACAAAGCTTAAATTTGTGAGAATTTAAATAAATTCTGTACCATGGTGGAGGACTCAGAATGTTTTACATGTTCCCTTTTGTATCCCTTTTTCACAAACTCTTTCATTCTCAGAGTAGAAAATTATTCATCCATAGTTTGATGTCAAGAGCTATACTTCTTAAGGAAGCATAACTCTTTCTGGTCTTTATCATCTATCTTGCTTTATTTTTTCTTTTTTAATTGGTTTTTTATTTATTTACATTTCGAATATTATTCTCCTTCCAAATTTCCCCTCCACAAGTCCCCTATCCCCTCCTCCCTCCCTCCTGCCTCTATGAGGATGGCACCCTACCCACCCAACCACTCCTGCCTCAGAGCCCTAGCATTCCCCTATCCTGGATCATCAAGCCTCCACAGGACCAATGGAGTCCCCTCCTAGTGATCCAGAAAAGGCCATCCTCTGCTCCATATCCAGCTGCAGCCATGGGTCCCCCCTGTGTACTCTTTGCTTGGAGGTTTAGTCCCTGGGAGCTTTGGTAGGAGCTAAAGGGGTTTGCAACCCCATAGGAAGAACAACAGTATCAACCAACTAGACCCCCAAAGCTATCTTGATGTCTTGCTTAGTTGGTCATTCAACAAGCAATCACTGGCCCCAAGCTATATTCCAGGTACTCTGTCATGTGGGAAAATACAAACAAGGCCTAGTGTTGTCATAGGGCACTTCTAGTCTAGAAGTAGACTCAGACATAGAACCAAATAGTTACCAAGGAACAGCTCCAAAGACCTGTGAAAACTTGGGCAAACTTTTGGATAATGTGTGAGGTGGTGAGGAAACTTAAGATCCCAGGATGATTCCGTTCTTTTATCCAAGACTCCTTGAATTTCTCTGAACTGAACCCTCTGTCTTTATTCAGTTCAGATATTACTGTTATTTTTTCACTGATTGCTTTTTCCCTTTAATGCCTTAAATGTGGGTGTTACCTTGTCCTATACTTGTTATCTTCTACCTTCCTTCCCCCAACCTCCTTACATACACTGTCTGAGAATAATGATAGCTACCCATATGTAGTTCTAAGGCTCACCTTCCTCCTTAGTCTCAGATTTATCTAGAGATACTCAAACTCCATGTGTACATGCTGTTCACAACATTCCCACTGATACTGCTTGATTTCTCAAATTATGTTAATGGTTCCATAATTACCCTTCTAAATATGCGTTAAGCCTGAATCACATGGTACCATGTATTACTATTCATTTTCACATCAATAAGACTATTACGCCCTCTTTTGTGATTCTTCAAGGTTTGCTTCTAGTGCCTTCCATTTATACTATAGCAAGGCTTCTATCTCCTGCCACTACTGAGAAGTTCCTCTTCTGTGTGGTCTGTACACTGACAATTCAAATGTTCCTTCTAAGCACTCTTCTATTGATGCTATTTATCTGATAACAGATATTGATTGCTCCTATTGTCTACTAATTTAAGTCAAATTTCCTCATTGTGTGAGTTGTCTCAGGATCTCTTATATTCTCCCACTGCATCCTCACACTGAGGATAAGATGAAACCAGGTAGATGGTAGAGATCCTGTTGGCCACATCCAATCTTTCCACACACTTCCATGTCCGGCCTGAATATGCTTTTATTGGTCCCTGTCTAGTACATTAAAGCCAATATCACTGATAGCCACTTCTTAACAACATGTCTTCCTATATCTCAGCTGCTCTTGGTAGATTCTTCTTCAAACCTCCTGAACTCTTTTTACTGACATCTGCTGTCGCAAGTGTCTATTCTACTGTGCTCACTATTTGTCTTTCTCTCTTCCAGATCGAAAGAACCTTGAGATAGAATAGATCTTATCCCTTCTTCATGATTTCCCCAGCAATTGCAATAATACTTAATCAATTCTTGGTCAACTGTAATTAATCTTTAAAAAAATACCAAGCTTGCTCTTGAGTTAGCTACTTTTCATTTGCATAAATAAAAACCTATTCTATAAACTATTTTAAATACAATAGCTGCTGTCATTGATGTAAAAATAAATCAACAAAAACAGGTTGCTTTAGTAATATTTCTATTCTATGTTTTCCATTTCTAACCATCAAATGAACTTTTAAAAACCAGTAGACCTGTGTTCTCTTTTCAGTATTAGAACATAGAAGTGAATAAGGCTTAATCCATGCCCACAAGGAACTCATGGATAACTCAAGGAAATAAACCTATTAAAAAAAAAAAGTGCTTTACAACAACTGACAATAAGTATGGAATTACGTTTTTTACAAGGTGGAGAATAGAGACAGATTCTTAATCTGGGGACCATAAATGTGTGACATAAAATTTACCAGAAGCCAGAGTTTCCCACCTCAAAGGAGGTGGATGTGAGGCATGGAAGGCTGTTCTTTGACTTTTCAAAGGCCTGAGTCAGAAAATAATACATTGGCATAGCAGGAGCTGCAGCATAAAATGTATCTGGAGGCTGTCAGCAGGATAAGGGGGGAGTAATTGAGAAGTGCTTTGCAAACAGTCATTTATGTCTTACTGAGCAGTTTAGGTGATTTTCCTGTGGATGAAAGGAAGCTGGAAAAGGTTTTAAGGAAAACTTAATGGGCTGACTTTCCTAGGTTTTCTTGTCATGAGTTCAATTCAGTGTGTGTGTGTGTGTGTGTGTGTGTGTGTGTGTGTCCCATGGTTAGAAAAAAGAGGTCAAGCCAAGATCTCAAAAAAAAAAATAGTACTGAGCTTTCTGAGGAGTAAATGTGCTTAGACTTCCATTAAAAATCATAGGTAAAGGACTATTCTCATTTGCTTTCTGTTGCTGTGATAAAACATTGCTTCAAAACAAACTTGAAGAGGAAAGGATTTATTTTGTCCTGTAGTCCATCATCAAGGGAAACCAGGGCAGGAATTCCAGACAGGGACCTAAAGGCAGGAACTGGAGCAGAAACCATAGAGGAATTGACTTACTGGATTGCTTCTTCTGTTATTAAAAATTGATCACCTATCATCTTTCATATATAGTTCAAGTCTGTTTGCCCAGGGATGGAACTGTCCACAACAAAGCTGACCTTCTAATAACTTCATCTATTAGCAAGCAATCAAGAAATTTCCTGAAGACATCCACTGGCCAGTTTGATGGAGCTAATCATTCCAGTGAGATTCCCTTTCACCAGTCGACTCTAGTCTGTGTCAAGTTGACAAAAGCAACCATACAACTTGACACACCGATACAACATTCTCAAGCCAGACCCTTTGCATTTATTTTACTCAGGATCTCATGTTAATATTATAATATAAAACACAGTCCAACTTCTTAAAGTTTCACAGTCTTAAAGCTTTTCCACACTTAAAAGCTTCTTAACTGTGGGCTCCTATAAAATAAAAGATAGATTATATACTTTCTTATTTTAAAAGTGAAGAACCAGGGAACAGTTACAATTGGATCAGAGAAAGATGGAACTCCAATAGTGTAAATAGCTCAGTATCCAACATATGGGACTCACCAGGGATCCCTGAGGGCTCTCTCCCTCTGCCACTCACAGCACACACAGCTTGTCTCATAAGTTCAGGATGATTCCACACAAAGTTCGAAACTGTGGCAGTATTCTCATGTCCTGCCATCTCTTATTTATTGAGGTCTCCACTATAACTGAAGCTGTGTTCACCACTTTCCTGGCCTCTCACAATGCCAAGCCTCCACTGTCTTTAATTCTGCCCAAACTAGTACCAAGTAGGTGATGCTTACAATTGACAAGTTCTGCTTGTAATGCAACCTTCATCACTTTGGTCCACACTTTCTGCATACTGATCCTGAAGAAATACTTCACAAAAGTGGCATTCAATAATTCTCACCTCTTCTTAGTCACAGATGCTCTCTCAGCCCCAGCTATCCAGGATCCACTGTTCCAGTAAAGCACCAAACGTTTCCCTTCCACTGATTCTTAGTTAAGTATCACATGAATGGCTCTGTTGGAGCCATGAAGGGAGCCTTCTACCCACCTCTGAAACTTTACAAGCTGGCCTCCATTGTCTGCATATATCTCAGCATTCTCTTCTAATTTCCTATAGTAGCTAATTAAGCTCTGAGTACTCACAGGTCTTTTGAGTCCCAAACTCCCAAATCCTTCACTTTCCTTTCACAAAACAGTCCAAGGCATAAAAGATCCATCAGAGCAACACCTCATTCCTGGTACCCTAGTTTTCTAAAGGAACAGAACTAATTAAGACAATGTAAGCATGTATGTATGTATGTATGTATGTATGTAATTAAATATATTAAAATCTGTTAAATCATCATCTTAAAGTATAACAGCAACTGTTGCACATCAGAGAGACTAAGAAGCAGTTTCTCAGTCCTAGAGGCTGGGCTCCTTAGCTGCTGGAGTAGTTCTTCAGTGGCTCTCTTTCACTGGGAAGTATGACAATCTGGAAATTACTTAGGCCACAAGGCTGGATGACTCTGAAGTCCCAGTTTGGCACTGAAAATTTGGAAGGTCCTGCAGAATCACCTTAGTCAGTGATGGAAGACTGGAGATACTAGGTCTGGTACCATCAAAAGAAGCAGCAAGAGCAGGAGTCCATTTGATGCCTGAAGGAAAGTCAAGAAAGCAAAAGATAAAGGATTCTCCTGCTGCTATGCCCGTTTCAACCTGAACTGCCACCAGAATGTGCTGCCCACCCATGGGATAGCTCTCCCCCTTGTCAGTCAAGGCAATCAGGACAGTTCATCAGGTGGGGCTCCCTATTCGGGTGATTTAATTTCTGGCAAATTGACTTTAAGACCAACCATCACAAGGGCACATTTCCATAATGCCAACTTCTGTATTAGCAGTGATGGATACAGCTGGAACCATATAGATCTCATAGGCAGTATTCTAAGTATTGCTATAGATCATTTTCTGCTATAGATCATATGAAGTTTAGTACCTAGAAGGGAAACTGAGTCACAAACTCACCAAACTGCATTACAAGGTGCTCCAGATGCTAGAGAAATCCAGGGGCCTCTGCAGCCTGTGTCACAGCTGTGAAAGCTGAGGTGTCAAACTGCTTCTCTCTTTTACTTCTGTTTAATGTGAGAATAACTGTGTTCAGCTATGAACTGGAGAAGATGGCTCAGTGGCATTGATTCTAAAGGATTGGAAGCCAGGCTCTGCTGAACCCACAACTGTATTATATATATAAAAAAAAATGATTGTCATTCAAAACAAAAAATATCCTTCCTGCACTAGAAACTACATTTACAAGTTAAGCACACATTTATTTTGTTGAAGCAGAAAATAAAATTCTGGGAGAGGAGTAGCATCCCTGTCAGCCTGGAGGGAGGGGGCATCCAATTGCCTATTCATGAGGGAGCCAGCCTCTCGGGGCCTGTAACATTTCCAAACAGGGTGTGCAGCAGCAACCATGAAAACAGCAGGTCCCTAAATTCAGAATCTTGTTGTAAACAGACACAAGACAAATCTCAAACCTCATTCTTCTCTAAGGTCTGCACTGTGGATCTTGTTCTGTGAGCTTCAGAGGATCAGCACCCATCTCAGGAGCAGGAACTTGCCCCTGTATAGGCTACAGTACTAATGTGATGAAGAATGGTTCCAAATGCATGTCTGACAGTCTGCTGCAGTACCTTGGAGTCATGAATTACAGTGTGTGTGCGTGTATGTGTGTACATGCATTCGCATGTCTGTGTATGTATGTGTGTGCGCACACACAGGCTCTCATATACACATCTTACATACACACTGGTAAATAACCTTGTCCTAGTTATTTCTCTGCTGCTGTTAGAAATACTCAGAAAAGATCATCTTAAGAAAGAAGGATTGATTTCAGCTCACAGCTCCAGATAGATAGAGTCCATCTTGTCAGGGAAGACACAGAAGTAGGCAAGGATCTCTGCAGGAGCAGAAGGCTGACTAGCCATTTTGAGTCCACTTTCAGGAAACAGATAACAGGTACTAGGAAATGGGGTAGGGCAATCAAGCTTCAAGGCCGATGCCTACGATTCATCCCCGCTACCAACTCTTCACCTCCTGAATGTCCCACACATTTCCTAGACATCTTTACCAGCCAGGGATCAAATGTTCAAATATGTGACCTTGTGGAAGATATTTTGTATTCAAACTACACAGTCTATGATTTTCTCTATTTCTGTGAAGGGCCAAGGGAAGTCTCACCTTTCTTCCTTGGCCTTTCTTTCACATTGCTCCAATCATCTTATCCTTGTGGGAGGTCTAAGTCTAGCTGTGCTATCTAGAATATATAACAAGTTCGTTGACATTATCCTTATGCAGAAAATAAAGGTAAAATTTTGCTTCTTTCTCAAATTTGAAAATATGTATTTGCTAAAATTGTTGTATAATGGAGGAAGAATTCTAGTGGGATTTAAATGTCTACAGATGATGCACTTTAGTTCTCCCTGTTTTGTCTGAATGAAGGAAGACAAAGCTGACATTCCTAGAGGCAAAATGGTCTGAGTGGACAACTCATGTTGAATGTGTCTTACTAGGGCAAGGAAGCACACAAGGATGGTCACCTTGTGGTGTTGCATGAGTTCCTAAACCTAAAGTGTATCTAGAAGTGAGGTTCTAGGGAAAATCCAAACTGACAGTTGGAAAGCCCTTCCACCTCATAAAAAGTGATAGTGAAGAAAACTACTATCTGGAGTGGAGATGACAATGAAGGAGCTTGAAGAGGGGAGTCCGGGTCTCAGGAAGGCACTTGGGTACAGATGAAAGGCCTCAAGGCCAAGCAACAATATACAGGTAAAGAGGGCCTCACTCAATTATCAAAACAGCCCCCAGGAAGGGTTTTGCCCACACATATTTGTGTGGCAAAAATATGTGGATCATGGGGTTAGACAGAAATTTGCCAAAAGCAAAAGTATTCACTATTTTAAGAAACCAAAAGTCTACACAGACTAAAAGAGGGAAAGAGTAACCAGGAGTGAAGGGGGCTGTGATAATCAATACAGTGGATATCAATGTGGGGTGTCCAATGGGAAGCACCCTTAGGGGCATAGTCAGCACTCCTGATGACCCCAGTGGATGCCAGAACATGTTAGTTTCACGTCATTGAATGTGACCTTGTCACAATGATGTAAGGGGTCCTGACTCAGAGGTCAGTGTTCATTCATAGCATTAAACAGCCTAGTGACCCAGCCAAGGACAAAAGAGTCTTGGATTGGCAATCAATTTATCATGTCTGCCTCCTAACTGTCTCAGTGCCTCCACCATGTCCTTAGAGAAACTACTACCTCTGTTAAACCAGCGATCACTGCAGACTTTACAAACACTGGTGTGAATAATGAGGTTTGCCTATATGAATTCCAGCACAAGCAGAGGCAGGGAGGCTGACAACTTCATACAACATTTTCTCATTCCAAGCATGCAGAAAGTGAAGACCATGCTGTGTGCTAAGCATTGAAAGGCCAGGCCTAATCCTCCAGGGAAACTCAAATGCAACAGTGAACAGATTTGTTACTACCCACAGTCAGTCCTTTGTCATTTACTGAGGACTGGGAAACACAGTTTTGGTAAATTGAATCCAGAGTTAGTCTGAAACATCTTATGAGGCAGCAGTTACAAATATGTGTGGGCAAAACCCTTTCTGAGGGCTGTTTTGATAAAGGTAAGTTTCTTCTATTCTCTACCTCTTTCTTATAGCTAATGAATTAAGCAAAGGCCTGTAAAGGGAAGATGAAAAGCAAGTATTGGTTCTCTTCTAGAAAGAAAAATCTGTTACCACTTCCCACTAGAACTTGAAAAGTAATTATAGCCATTTTTAAGAAGGGTCAATTAGTCCAGAACAGCATCAGTCAGTAAGAATGTACTGAGGACTAGAGGGTGCCAAACACTTTAGAGACAGGCTACCTGATGCTGCAGGATCATCACTACTGCCTCAGCCAAGCCCACACTGTGAAGGCTTATTTTCTAATATGCAGCCAGGCCCATTTCAGCATCACTGTGGATGTGCAGTTAGATGACAGGGGTCCCCACCCCAACCATCTTACATTCCTGCTGTGTGCTTAATGGCAGCACATATGCTCAAGGTTATTTCCTCAGAATAATTAGACTTGAAGGTGTGATCCCTCCTAGAAATAGGACAATGTGAAATGAGGAACGTTACCAGACCATCCTAGACAAAGCTAGAACAGTGGACTGAACTTGGTGATTTTTGAGTTGTGGCTGTTAATTTGCACAGCCACAACTGCTGAACATAGCTCCAACAATTACAATAGAAGGGAGAAAATGACAAAAGGCTTGTTGTAAGGAGCTCCACTCCTCGATCAGTATGCTCCCAGGGTTATCTTAGGGGAAAAGTTAGTGGGCAACACAGATACCATATTCATCCACTTTCCTACTCAGCACTGTGGGATTGGTGCCCCCAGTCCTATCTTCTTCTTCTCCTTCTCCTTCTCCTTCTCCTTCTCCTTCTCCTTCTCCTTCT
>NW_021604576.1:19612395-19617079 GCF_004785775.1 Grammomys surdaster
CTCCTTCTCCTTCTCCTTCTCCTTCTCCTTCTCCTTCTCCTTCTCCTCCTCCTCCTCCTCCTCCCCCTTCCCCTCCCCCTCCCCCTCCCCCTTCCTCTTCCTCTTCTTCAACAGGCTGTCCTAGAACTCGCTCTGTAGACCATGTGACATCATTCTTAACGCTAGTGTCGAGATGTTTCCATACTCCATTCAATGTAAAACTCATTTTGTCTTAATCAACTACATACTCAGTTGCCATGTCTTTGTAATAGCTTTGTGTTGCAGATGTCAGACCACATTTCCTGCTAGTCCAACATCAAACCCCAGGTGTAACCACTACTGCTTCCACTGAATTCTAATTATTTCATTTTGAAAGATGCCACCCATAGGCAGGTTCACAGGGAACCTAACTTTGAAGTGAGGACTTTTCTAAATCATGCTGGCTTTAAATCCCAGGGAACTCCTTTTTATAGAAAAGTTCCTAGGGTGTTTTTACACAAGGAAATGAAAAACTAAAATTATTGTATAAGGTATTCAACGGATGGCCCTGGGGGATGTGGGTTGGGAAGAAAGACACAACCGTGAAATTTTCATCTCTCTTAGCTGTGTGATACTTCTCTCTCCCGCTCCTGTGCCCACATAAGCAACCCTGAAACCTCGGATTTGAGGCATCTTTCTTACATTCATTATTTGGAAATGTGCATTTTATTACATTTTCTTTCAAATCTCTTTTGTTCAGGTGCTCTTTTCCAAGCTTTCGGTTAATTTTTTGAAAGGTGACAAATCAATGGCACAAAACTAAAACATACAGAATGGGGTAGAGATAAAGTAGGCATTTACACATCTCCATTCTACAGTCCTAGTCCCCAGAGGCAGCCACTGACACTGTTTTATGCCTCTAGATAAAAGAGTCATACATGAAAATGTGGACGTTTTTATACAAATGGTATAGAAGGTGCTCCAAACCCAGCCAGCATTTTCTTATTTAGCAGTATAGCTTAGAGAACATTCCAAATCAGTATGCTGGGATTTTGCTTGCTCGCTTGTTTTTGTTTGTGCTCTGTGTGTGTGCCTGTGTGTGTGCGTGCGTGTGTGCATGCGTGTGTGTGTATGTATGTAATGAGTGTGTGGTATGTGTATGTATGCAATAATGTTATATGGGGGCAGTAACGTGCACATGCAGAAACCAGAGGAAGACATGGCATTGGCAGGCATCAGGGTCCTGTTCTATCACCTTTTCATTTGAGTCAGGGAATGTCATTGAATCTAAGGTTCACCACTTGACTAGGCTGGCAGACCAGGGAACTCCTGGAATCTACCTCTTCCAATGTGTCTGTGTCTCTTCTTCCAATGTTGTTTACAGACACCTGTGACCATGGTCAGTTTGTGGCCTACCGTGTCTCTCTGTCTCTCTGTGTCTCTCTGTCTCTCCCCACCCCCACTCCACCCCCGGCCTCTTATGTGGTTGCTAGAGATTCTAATACAGGTCCCCATTTTTTACAGCAAGTTCTCTTAATCACGGAGCATCTCTGTAGTCTATATATTTATTTTAATTACTGTAGAACATGCCTTCCCATGTTATTACATTTCAAATGTTATTTCCTTTCCCATTTTCCCTTCTGCAAACTCTCTATTCCATTCCTCCTTACCTTGCTTCTACGAGGGTGCTCCTCCACCCACCTACCCACTACCGCCTCACCACCCTAGCATTCCTCTACCCTGGGACATCAAGCCTTCACAGGATCAAGGGCCTCCCTTCCCATTGATGCCAGAAAAGGCCCCTTCAGCTCCTTCACTCTTTCCCCTAACTCCTCCACTTGGGGTCCCTGTGCTCAGTCTAATGGCTGACTGCAAGCCTCCGCATCTGTACTGGTCAGGATCTGGCAGAGCCTCTCAGGAGACTCTGACTGTATCAGGCTCCTGTCAACAAGCACTTCTTGGTATCAGCAATACCAAGAAGATATTGGGGATAGTTGGAGAATGGGAAAAATATGATAAAATATACAGATGAAATTCTCAAAATATAACATTTAAAAATAATAAATATTTAGAAGTATAGTTGATGGGACAAAGATGTGTTTGCCCTTTTTAAAACTTTGATAAATGCTGCAGCTGGAAATATGGAGGCTAATACAAGAACAACATGCCTACTGTCCTCCCTGAGCCATCAAAATGCTTCTGCAGTGTGACAAGTGGGAACAGGTCTTGGCATGTTTCTTTTTGTGATTTTTTTTGTGCTTAAGCAAACCTCCTCTGTGTTGGACTTCCTTTGTCCACTGCCATCCTTCCCTCACATTAATGGATTTTGGATCTTTCTCTTACTGATATATTACTCTTCACGTATTAGGAAGATCAAATTTATAGATAGGCTTTTAAAATCTCTATAAATCAGTTTCTCCTGGTTCTGGCCATAAATTGATGTGGTTTTTTTTTTAAAAAAATATGATTTTAGAACTATCCTAAATGCTTCTAAAGTTCTGATTAAAATAATTTTAAATATCATAGGCCCAATCTGCATTTTCTTAGACCAAAAAAAAGTAAAGAAAATTTTATATCAAATCTGATTGAAATGTTCTTGGCTGCACATCAAATTGCCACATATTTAGCCATTTAAAACAACACCTGCTTGTCTCAAATTTTCTCTGGAGTCTGAATGTGGCTCAGCTGGATCCTCTGAAAAAGTCCTCATCAACACTGCGATTAAGATATCGCCCAGGCCTGGGGTGTAACCTGTGAACAGGACAGGGTAAAGGCCTACCTCCATGCTTAGGCAGGTGTTGGAACAAGTCACTTCCTGGAAGCTATGGGATTCTTGATAGCTATCTTCAAACCAGCAAGGAACAGGGAGAATCTAAAGCCAGCCTGCTTTAAGAGCTTTTAGAGAGGCATCTATACTGAACACAATCATTCGAACAACGTCCTGTTACTTCCACCATTTTCTGTCCATAGAAGGAAACCGTGATTGACCTCCTACCCACAACGGCGAGAGGGGATGAGACCAAAGGAGTATTGAAACCATAGGACAGGGATCAGTATTGGGGTAGTCTTGTGTTTGATTGGTCAGGGGGCAAAAGAGAAAAAACAGCTGGAAAGGATTCCTTAGGAACCTTAAGCCTCAGTAGCAATGATTACAATAATTTTAACATGAGACAGTGTGGCAATTTCTATCAAAGACCCACAAAATAAAATACTGTGAGAGTTTAAAAAGGAAGGAAAAACCTGAAATTTTCCTTAAAGAGGTGGCATTTGATTTGAGACTTTAGTGGTTGTTGTCATTGCTACCTTTATTGTTTACTAGGCAAGCACTTGCTAAGTGCAGACTCTGTACCAAGCAAGATGCTGTATACATGGGAATCCTCACTGTTTCTCAAAAACAACCCTATTTTATAAAACCAATTTTATGGAGTTTACATACATTTAACATTTTTACTTCACCAAATGTGTTTTTTGCTGAGAAACAAATGCTGTCCATTGGGAGGCACTGGGGAGGTGTTCTGTGGAGGATAATTCCAATACAATTCCAGACTGACTTCAAGATCTGCAGATAGGCTAGAAGTCTGTGAGAGTCACTTCACTATTGAGCTGGTGGCAGAAAGGATGCCTCTCATCTGATCCCAGCCTTGATTTACTCATTAGGGAAATGGGTTACCCTGAAGTGTGTAGGAATGGAAGTGGAACTAAGTCAGTGCTTCTGAGCCAGATGTTTAGGGAAGAGGACACAGACTGTCCTCAGCATCTAGCCCCATATTGGTAAGTGACAGGGATGTTGCTCTGGAGGGAAGCGCAGGAGAGTGAAGCCTGTGGCAGGTTTACCTTCCCTGGGGCTCTCCTGGAAGCCTCCATCTAGTATAATTATAGAGGGTAACTCAAAATTATTACTTCAAAAACCACAGCTTCCCCCCCCCTTCTTTTGACTCAGATGTCTTTAATAATAGCCACTGACTGTTTGAAATGGCTGTGGGTGGTATGTCTTTTCAGATTTACTTTATCAATTGTATCTCTACCTTGTCATACTTTCACGTAGAGATCTCTGCACTGTTCACCTGTGCAGCCTGGAGCATCTCCAGGGAGGGAAAGCTGGAGAAGAGAGAGCAGACTCAATGCCTTCAGCTACAGCAGCTTTGCTTTCCTTGGTTTGATCTGCTTAAAATTCTGGTCGATTCAAGAAAGAGTTTTTTCATGTTGAAAACAGAAATCAGGGACAGGAGATGGTTTTCAAATGTTCTCCTTCTGTTGCAAAAACCAATCTCCGGCAGAGTTTCGTCATTAGAGTGCCCACCTCATCCTCAGCTCATGCCGTGTCTCCCAGTATGTCCAACAGACAGCGTAGGGTCTGTATGTTATGAAAGACAAACGCATCTTATCATCACCCAGCACAGAGTGTGTTTGCTGCAAAGCAAGGCGACCTGACTCCAGATTTACAGCATCCATGTAAAAAGTCTGGCTCAAGGGGCATCCATCTGTAACCCCAATGCTGGGGAGGAAGAGATAGGCAGATCCCTAAGGTTTGCTGGCCAGTCAGACTTGCCTGATGGTAAATTTAAGTACAATGTGCGTTGTGGCCTCTGAAAACGAGATGGAGACCAATTATACTCCTGACCTCATCACGTTGTCTGAACTTGCACTGTCACTCACATGCACACACACACACACACACAGAGAGAGAGAGAGAGAGAGAGAGAGAGAGAGAGAGAGAGAGAGAGAG
>NW_021604576.1:19617089-19624105 GCF_004785775.1 Grammomys surdaster
GAGAGAGAGAGAGAGAGAGAGAGAGAGAGAGAGAGAGAGAGAGAGAGTCTACATATGCATATACAGCAATCTCCCACATGTCCACACACATAAACACAACCCCCCATCCACACTCACATGCGTACACACATCCACAACCATATACACGAATGCACATCCATATTCAGCCCCATGCATTTCCACACATACACACATGCCCACTTCCATACATGTGAAAACATACATGCAAGCACATACACACACTTGTCCACCCACGTACATGCCCATGTACCCACTTCCACACATGCACACATACCTACATCAGTACACATGCATAATACATGGCTATGCACATACACACACACATACATAAAGAAGTTTAATTTTGGAGTCTTTGCTACCATTACCATATCATTACCATATCATTTCAGTCTAACCTCTGTCTAGTAACATTAGTTTTTGGTGGATATTGATGTTTGGTTTCCCTGATTTTTCATAGATTTCATTAGATGTTTCAAAGACTTTTGCTGCTATTTTAAAAAAAAAAATCAACTCTTTGCAAGTAGGTAAGGATCAGGTGTTATTGCAAGAATCAACAGTAGAGTATAGACTTTCAAGAAAAATCTAGTTGTGGAAGTCATGTGGAGTAGATATACACTCTTTGAAATAAAAATGTAACTCTTTAATATTTTGATAGACTAAAACAATAATCACATGAAGAAAATCCTTGTTATTTAGAGTTCATACTCATAGTTTTACTATTAGAAAGAAATTCTCAGCAATAGACTTGGATCTAAATGAGGAAACACTGACACTGGCGTATGGATATGGACCATCTTGACCCAGCTTTGTTACCTGTGTGTTAGTCAGATCCACATTACTCTAATGAAGTCCTACAGCTGTCCTGGGCATATGGTTCTTTAGGTTTAGTTCAAGATCAAGTGCTGTTATTGCTTTGGACGTTGATCTGGAGAAAGTGATGATCAAAGCAGGAGCTTGTGGTGGATTAAACCACCCATCTTATGAACAAGGAAGTAGTAACAGTAAGACAGGATAGGCTGGGACCCCACAAACTACTTCAGGGTCTCTCACATCCTTAAGATCCACCCCATCTTCCAGAAGGAACAACATGGGGACCAATGTTTTGTTTGTTTGTTTGTTTGTTTACATCCCAAATCCTGCCTCCTTTTAGCCCTCCTTTGCAAGGTTCTTTTCCCCCATTTCCCACTCCCCCCCCATTCACTTCTGAGAGGGTGGACCTCCTTGTGCATCCCCCCACCCCCTCCCAGTACCCCAAGCATCAAGTCTCTACAGCATTAGGCACATTCTCCCACCGAGGCCAGAAAAGGCAGTCCTCTGCTACATATGTGCCAGGACCTCAGACCAGCCCATGTATGTTCTTTGGTTGGTGGCTTAGTCTCTGGGAGCTCCCCAGGGTCCAGGTTAGTTGATACTGTTGATCTTCCTGAAGGGTTGCCATGCCCTTCAGTTCCTTCAATACTTCCCTTAACTCTTCCATAGGGGTTCCCAACCTCCGTTCAATTCTTGACTGTGGGTATCTGCGTCAAGTCAGCTGTTGGATAGAGGTTCTTAGAGGACAGTCATGCTAGGCTCATGCCTGCAAGCACAACATAGCATCAGGAATAGTGTCAAGAATTGGTGCCTGCCCATGGGATGAATCCCAAGTTGGGCTAGTCACTGGTTGGCCATTGCTTCAGTCTCTGCTTCATTTTTGGATATAAATTAACTCAAAGAAATCAGTACCTCTCCTTTATACAAATGATAAGTGGGCTAAGGAAGAAATTAAGAAATTAAAGAAATAACACTCTTTACAATAGCCACAAATAATATAAAATATCTTGGTGTAACTCTAACCAAGCAAGTGAAAGATCTGTATGACAAGAATTTCAACTCCCTGAAGAAAGACATCAAAGAAGTCCTCAGAAGATAAAAAGATCTCCCATGCTCATGGATTGGTAAGATTAATATAGTGTAAATGGCCATCCTACCAAAAGCTATGTACAGATTCAATGCAATTCTCATTAAAATTCCAAAAACAATTATTTCTAGACATTGAAAGAGCAATTATCAACTTCATATGAAAAAAAAACAGGATAGCCAAACAATTCCGAAAAATAAAAGAAAGGGAGGAATCACCATCCCTGACCTCAAAGCATATTAAAGAACAATCATAATAAAAAACCTACATAGTATTGGTACAGAAACAGACAGATTGAATCAATAGAATAGAATTGAAGACCCAGAAATAAACCCACACACCTATGGACACTTGATTTTTGACAAAGAATCCAAAACCACACAGGGGAAAAAAGAAAGCATCTTCAAAAGTGGTGCTGGTCTAACTGGCAATCTGTGTGTAGAAGAATGCAAATTGATCCATATTTATCACCCTGCACAAAGCTCTAGTCCAAATGAATTAAGGATCTCAACATAAAACCAGATACACTAAATCTAATAAAAGAGAAAGTAGGAAATAGACTTGAGCGCATTGGCACAGGAGAAAATTTCCTGATTGGGACCAAGGCTTTTTATACATGAACCTATGAATAACATTTCCGCTTTTTATAACCAGGAACTGATTTTCACAAAATGTCTACTATGTTTGTATGTTTCCAGTTGTAGTTCCATTTGGTAAAGAAAACACATTCCTGGATCAGGTCCTCTGCATATATAACATAGCTTTTAGCTTAGACTATTTGGGGACTCCTGAGTGTAAGAATGGGTGTGTCTGGGATTCTTGTGCCTGCTTTTGGGACTTTTTCTTAGGTCGGGTTGGCTTGTCCAATTTTGATATGGTAGATTGTTCTTTATCTCGTCATATTTTATGTTTTCATGCTTGGTTGCTATTTCTTAGAAACCTGTTGTTTTCTAAGGAGAGAAAAAAAGGAGTGGATTCAGAGAGAAGTAGAGAAACACTGTGAGGAGCAGAAGGAAGGGAAACTATAACTAGGGTATATTGTATGATAAAGTAAATCTATTTTTCAATAAGAGGGGTGAAACAAAAAAGTCAAAAAGAGAAAATGCGTATTGTAAAGTTCTGACATATACTTCAATAATCTCCAAACTATCACAGAAATCAAACCCAAACAAGGCCAGCTCCATACGTTTCCTTATGTGTGACTGACCAGAGAATAAACATGTGGGATGACTCAGAAGTTCACAAATTCAGACATAAATAAGGCAACATTTTTATAAATCTCCTATTCTATTTTAAAGACCAATTTTAAGCAGGGCTCTCTCATTAGAAGCTTCCCCAATCCTCAGCTCATGTGAACCTTGTCCCCTAAGGTGTCATTTTGTTCCAGCAGACGTTGTAGAGTCTCTGTGTAATGAGAGGACAAGAGTGTCTTGATGCTCATCACTGCCATAGCCAGAGAGACAGTGGTATCATGTCCATCAGCACTTTACACAGTCTGCACACACCCAGCTTTACCTCAAAATATATTAAAAGGTTTGAATAAAAATATGAAAGTTTCCACTACAATCATACAAATCAATTGTCAGACCTAGAAACTGTACAGGAGGTCAAGTGATCTGGGTCCATAGGTAAAAGCCTTTGCCACATAAGCCTCAGATTCAACCTCTGGAATCCAAGGAAAAAGGACAGAACCTACTCCTAAAAGTCATCTTCTGACCTCTGTGAATGGGCAAGACTTTATTATAATAATAAAAATAAACAAATTGTGTTACAAAACAGAAACTGTACTTCAAATTTTGAATACTAACCTTTTCCAGGCCATTGATAACCAATACCATTAGGGTCACCCACTTCTAGGCAGCAACCTACCAGATGCAGTTCCCATCAGTCACAGGATGACAAGCATAAAGAAGTAAGACACCTCAGTGCATGGACCATAACCATCATCAGTCAGAAAGCATCTGTAATGAATACTACAGAAGGAACATTTTTTAAATAGAAATGCAAATATAAAAGCTTATTCTCCAAGAATAGCAATAACGTTTATAAAACTCTCAACAGAGTCATCAGGAAAATAATAATACACAAATTTGAGAAAGGTGATATTACTATGACTACTGTGAGTACTTTTTTTAAAAACTAAGAAAATATAAAGAATACATTTATTCATAATAAATCAATAGTTTACCAGATTACCCACAATTTCTAGGAGCAAATGCAAGAAGAAATTCATAACTAAATAGCTCTCTATTTAAAAAAATGAGTTTGTAGTTTATAAAAAAATTTTAAAGAAAAACTTTGGGATAAGATGAAAATTATATTCATTGTCAAATTTTGCCAAACTTTTAAAGAAGAAACATAAACATCCACAAACATTCCAAGAAAAGAAAATCAGAAAGATATATCCCAAACATTTTGTGAGATTAGCATTATTCTAATAACAATCAGATAAACATTACAAGAAAACTACCGACCAGTATCCCTTATAATTTTTCATAACAAAAAGTTTAAACTTTAGCAAATCAGCTCAACAGTATATAGCAAGAATAATATGTCATGGCACACCATGCTATATCTTAGGAATACAAGGCTGCTTTATCATTAAAAACAGATCAAACACTACGGCTATAGTTTATTTATAAGATATTTACCCTATCTTGTGCAAAGCCCTAGGTCTGATCCCCAGCAGCAAAATACACATACACACACACACACACGTGAGAAATTTTCTTTATTGGATCATTTCAGGTAGGATAACCCTTGCTAAATCTGGACATATCACCTGGAAGCACCCACATGAAAATACATGAACATAGGAAGCTTTTGCTTTTTTGCCTGCCTGGACATATCACCTGGAAGCACCCACATGAAAATACATGAACATAGGAAGCTTTTGCTTTTTTGCCTGCCTGCCCTTGGTCTCCCTGGCAAATTCATCTACCCTGAGGCATTGCTTTCCTGATAGTACAATTTACATTTTGGGGATTCCAATATAGGCTGAAGACCAGCAGCTTTCTAGAAACTGAGACTACAGAACCAGATTGGGACGCTGAGACATTCAGCCTTGTGGACTGAACAACAGCAGATTCTTGGTCTTTCCCTTAGGAGACTTCCATTGTTGGACTAGCCATACCACAAATTATAAGCCACTCTAATAAAGCTTGTGTGTGTGCATGTGCGTGCACGTGCATATGTGTGTGTTCCTTTAGAAAATCCTGACTAATATAATGTTAAAACTCTAAAAAATGAAAAAGGTTGAAATTCTATCATTTGCCAAAATGTAGATGGAATTGGAGAGCATTCTTAGTGAGATAAAAAAAGCACAGAAAGACTACTCTCTCATGTGCACACATGAGTTGTCCTGAGTTATCCTTATAGAAGTTGGCAGTGGTGGTCACCTGAAAATGGAGAAGCAAAGGTCAAGGGGGACAAGAAAGGTGGATCCTAGGATCTTAGGTTGTGATTAGAGAAAAAAGTCCTGGCTGTAAAGCAAAAGACTGTAGCAGCATCAACATGTGTGTCTGAAAGTAAGAGCCAGGGCGTTTGAATGGTTTATTTTTCCTACAAAAACTGAAGGAGTTGAAAGGGTTTGCAACCCCATGAGGAGAGCAACAATACCAACCAACCAGAGCCCCCAGGGTCTAAACCACCAGCCTGGGAGCACTTAGGGAGGGATCCATGACTCCAGCTATATATGCAAGGGAGGATGGTCCTGTCAGGTATAGGTGGGAGAGGAGATCCTTGGTCCCATGAAGGCTGAACACCATGTGTGGGGGAATTCGAGGGTGGGGAGATGGGAGTGGGAGGGGGAGGTAGGGGCACATTCTCATAGAAACAGGAGGAGGGGGGATGGGATAGGGGGTTCCTGGGCAGTAGGGGAGGGGGAAATGGGGTAAGGGGAGAACATCTGAAATGTAAATAAAATATCCAATAAAAATTTTTAAAAAAGGAAAAAAACGTGATAATTATTTTTAAAAGGTGCCATCTTTACTCTGATTTGAACATTACACTATGCACAGGATACCCCAATATATATATATATATGTTTAAATTATTTAAATAAAAGATCTTTTAATTAAAAGATATCCTATAAGAACAAACGGCTTTAGAAAATTTAAGTAATATAATAGTATGGTTAGATACTATGGATTTTTTTAATATTCTTTAAAATTTTATTTTATTCATATGTATGATTGTTTTCCCTGCATGTATGTATGTGCAAGACATATGTGTCTAGTACCTGCAGTGGCCAGAAGGGAAGGTCAGAGCCCCTGGGACTGGGGTTTACAAATGATTATGAGCTGCCATGTGAGTGCTGAGAACTGAACCCGGGTCCTCTGAAAGAGCAACAATTGCTTTTAGGCATGGAATCATCTCTCCAGCCCTAGGCATTATTTTTTTTTTTTTTTTAGGCGAACATATTATTAACCCTAATTTTTGATCTAGATATTTGATATTTGTTAACTAATATCCATTGTTTGAATTTTTGCTCTTTCCAGATTCTTTTTTAATGTAGATACTATTATTTTTTATTAGCTCTGATCCATTTAATTTTTGTTATAAATCTTGACTGGCTTTAATTGATATTTTACTTTAAACTTTTCTGGCTCTGATTGACATTTTTTAAACATTTGTACTGTTACTTAGTAATTCAAATAATTATATTTTATATAACTTATTATATATTAATATAAGATATAATATATTCAATTACTACTACTTATTACAATAAATTATATAATAAGGATATATATATATATATATATATATATATATCCTTATTCCATTAGAAAAAATAAGCACCCATGTTAGAGGCTAATTATTTTAAATTTATGGGTCTATTCACTAAAGCTAAATCTCCCACTGATTAAAAGATCTCAGGAAAATTCAGCAGAGACATAGCTGTTAGTAACATAGATGAAATAGCATAGAATGATTTTATGAATGCTTAGCAGAAGGACAAAAAATTAAAAGCAAATGAAAATAAAATTTACAAAGAAAAAATCAATACGACCATTTCTTAAAGTGTGTGTGTGTGTGTGTGTGTGTGTGAGAGAGAGAGAGAGAGAGAGAGAGAGAGAGAGAGAGAGAGAGAGAG
>NW_021604576.1:19624115-19631802 GCF_004785775.1 Grammomys surdaster
AGAGAGAGAGAGAGAGAGAGAGAGAGAGAGAGAGAGAGAGAGAGAGAATATTAACAGTCATTCCTGAACAACAACAGAAACAGCCTAGGTATATACCCAATTATCTCAGCCTGATGAAGGGGTTAATTAACATCTTCCATAATAATAAAAGACTAAATGGCTTCCTTTAAAATCAGCATCAAGGCATTATACATCAAAAGAGAGAATTGATACACAGGGTTTCATTAAAATTAATAACTTCTGTTCTTCAAAAGATGATTTTCAAAGAATGAAAACACAGATTGGGAAAAACATTGCTAATCACACAAGCAATAAATGATACATTGAATGGGCTCCCAATATTCAATTAAAGAAATGTATCAGGAAAAATACCTAAGCAGACATTTCACTATCAAGAAATGTACTAATGACAGAAATATACAAAGGGCCACTCATCACCACTGATCCCTGGGGAGATGCAAATGAAAGTCATAATGAGATGACACTTCAAACTATCAGGTCTGCAATTAAAACTGACCATACTAAGCACAGCAAGGATATGAGACAGCCAGTGCTCATATAAACTCTGCTTTTAAAATCCAGTCTCAGAATTAATCACATATTATGTTATATTACATTACATTATATTACATTATATTTTATATTATATATTACACTTATGTGTATGTATGTGCACACATGGGCATGTGGACACCAGAGATGGATAGCAGGCATCTTCTTATCACTCTCCACCTTAGTTTCGAGACAGGGTCTCTCATTGAACCTGAAGTTCACCAACTCAAGTTTAGCTGTCCAGAAATGCGCATGCCTCTGACTCCCCAGCTGTAGGTTTACAGGACATGCCACCACTCCTGGCTTCCTATTCACGTGATAGGGATGGTAGCTCAGGTCGTCATGTGCTTATTGCAAGAAATTTACCAATTGAGACATCTCCCCAGCTCCTGATATAGTCTTAGTGGGTTATGAATTGGTGTTTAAAAACGAGTTTGGCATTTGTTTTTGTTGTTTTTGTTGGTTTAGGTTCGGTTTGGGTATTGTTTGTTTTTTGTTTCGATTTGGCTTTGGTTTTTTATAGTGTTTTTCTTTTAGCTCTTTCAGGTTCAACTGTATATTTAGCAAACAATAAAACTGACAAATGTGTGCACAAACACAATGAAAATAGTCCACAAAATTTAACCAAGAGTGTAGAATTATTGTCATCCTAGATTAATTGTGATGAGGCCTTGAAATAACTTTGTCTCTAGGCTATTATCTGCTATCCAAATTGCTTTAAAAATTACCTAAAATTTATAATATTTTTATCCACTACCACATTTGGTATTTGTTTTTTTAAAAGTACCATGCACTTACTCTGTTACTTTGTGTTCTTCGTAAGAGAAATTAAAGACTTGCATTCAAATATTTATCTCTTTCGCTGAGATAAAATACCTGGACAATGCAACATGAAGGAAAAACGACTATTCCAGAGGACTCTTGTCCATCATGGTGGGGAAGCGACATGACAGGAAAGGCATGCTGTCAGGAGCAGCAGGCTGTCTGGTCACACTGCATCCACACCAGAAAGCAGGGTGAGCGCAGGACATGGAGGCTAACTTTAGAACCTCAAGGACCCTCCCCAGCCACACCTTCCCTCCACCACCTCCTAAAGGTTCCACTACCCTTCCAAATAGCATAACCAGCTAGGAACTGAGTGTTCAAAAAGATGAGCCTACGCGGGACATTTCAAGTTCAAACCGCAACAGACACTGATATCATAGTGTGAAATACTACTTGACAATTCAAAAGTATGAACTACTGACATAGCCTCCTGGGTGGATCACAAAATAATCATGCTGAGGGGAAGAACCAAAGAGATCAAATATAATTTGATTTTATTTACATAAAACCTATAATTATGTAAGATGTCGCCAGTGAAAGAATGTAGCTAAGAGCTACCTGGGAAAACAAAGCAGGCTGAAGGGATGCAGGAAGGAATACAAAGGGCCTAGAGCAACTCTGGGTGCCCATGTTTATTGCCTTAATTGTGCTGACATTTCTTAGGCATATACATAAGCACAAATCTATGGCTGTCCTAGTCTGCTTTCTGTTGCTGTGATAAATGCCATGGCCAAATGCAACTTGGAGAGAAAGTGGTTTAATTGAGCTTACATTTTCCAGTGTATTTTGGGTCAGAAACTCGAGGCATTAACACTGAGGAGGAACCTGGAGGTGGACTTCCTGCTGCCTGAAGCAAAGCCATGGAGGAATACTGCCTACTGACCTTCTCCCGGTGGCTTGCTTTTTGCTTTCCAATAGAACCTAGGGCCACCTGCCCAGGAATGGCATCATTCACATCAATCATTAATCAAGAAAATCCCCTAGAGGCTTACCTACATGCCAATCTGATGGAGGTACTCTCAACTGTGGTTCCCTCTTCCCAGATGATCCCAGCTTGTGTCAAGTTGTGGGGGAGGGGGAAGGAGGAGAAACAATACAACACAGTGATATTATGTGCTTTATGTATCATTTATATCGCACCAACAAAGCTGTTTTCAACACCTTGAGTCTGGAAATGTTTTCTCCTTCCTTTGCTCTATCAATTCCTCAAGGTCTCTGGCAATGGATTTCACTAAATGAGTGATGCAAAGTCCAAGTCTGAGGAGGTATTCACAGGGAGGCAAAGCCAAATCATGCCCCCTTTGAATATCTCAGCACCTAATTTTCTATGTTACTCTCCTTCCTCTCAGATCGACAAAGCTTCCCCTAGCCTACTCACTCCCTTGTATTCTGGAAGATGCTGGTAAGTCACATGATAAGTTTAGGCCAATTAAGACATTAGTAACTCAATACCAATCACTCTGCATGACATGACGTTTAAAAGCATAGACAAAGGAGCCAGGTTTCTTGGGTCAGATCCCAGTTCCATTATGTATTAGCTGTGTGACCTTGGACATGTCAGTCACTCAGAACCTCATTAGTTTGGTCTGAAAATGAGCATTACTTTACCTGCTTTACAAATTAGTTATGAGAATTAAATTAGTGAATATCCAAGCATATTCAAATCACCACAGGCAGTATTGGGTACATAGCACAAACATGCTTCTGTAAAACTTCAATCCTACTGCCCAAGGACTATTTTTGCAAAATAACAGAGAACATCTGTTCCACAAAAACCACGAAAACTAATGCTTAACAATCTATCAGAGAACAGTTAAAAACACCTCTCTAGTTCATCTCATAACCCTTACGCCAATACCTGCCACCTTCTTTCTCTATATCCATGTTAAAGAGAGTATTCAATGACCAATTATAAACACATTGATATGTAGCATTACTCTTCCTGACTGGGCCCACCAGGGCTGCCTGCCAGTGCTGTGATGTTCACAACCAGCTGAGACTCCTGAGCTGGTGCTACCTGCTTCTGCAAGACACGTGAAGACACTACTGTAGATTCTGGTAGGAGCGAGCACCTTTACCAATGCAGCTACACAGTCCATAAGTAAGGCTTTAACTCCCTTAAGGATGGGTAAACTCAGACTAAAGTACTGATTTAAAACATTCAAAGTTCATCACTGAGGCTTTAAAAGGCAGAGGAGTTTTGGGGACGCAGTTTGGGGAACCCAAACTTTCCCTAAGTCTTACTTATTCCTATAGGACCTAACACCCAGTATTCTAGTTACTTTTTGTTGCTATATCAAAACATTATAACCAAAATCAAATTAGGGGGATAGGGTGTGTTTCAGCTTATAGCTTATCATGAAGGGAAGACTAGGGAAATCAAGGCAGGAACCTGGAGACAGGAACTGATGAAGCTGTGGAGTAGCACTGCTCACTGGCTTTCTCCCCAGGCTCACACTCAGCTTCCATCTTTATAAAGCCCAGGACCGCTTGGCCAGGGGTGATACCACTTACAGTGGGCTGCACCCTCACACATCCATCAAGAAAATGCCTCATAGATTAGCCTACACGCCAATCTGACAGAGGCATTTTCTCAGTTGAGATTTTCCTTTTCCAGACAACCCTACCTTGTGTCAAGTTGAGAAAAGAAAAAAGAAGAAAACAAAACAAACCCTAGCCAACACACTCGGAACTGGCATGACACCAACCACTACACCTGTCATCCAGACACTTGCTCAGTGGTGCACTGTTACAATTCAAGAGAGCAAGCTTGGTTTATATAGGTAAGTGTTCATCTGGAGTCTGAGACCACAGGGATACCTTCACTCAGCATCTTCCACAGTCCTCTGTGAGGATCAGCCTTTGGCATAACACTAAAGGGGATCTGATGACATTTACAGCATGATCTCCGTTTATATAGAGTACAGTGACCATGTTCAGAGGTAACTTCTTGTTTCCCCATTCTTAAAATTCCTATTAGAAGGCATAATCCTATTTTTGTAATATAGAAAACCCAAGACCTAAGGATTCAAACATAGTAGATTTAACCCTAATCCAAACCAACCCTTGTAATGGCCAGTTGGTGTTCTATCTTATTTTCTCCACAAGAATTAGAGTTGGCAGGAACTGTTCTGGAAGTACTCTTGAAGTACTTTGACCTAGACTGCTGACCAGTATAGGCCATGTGCATAGAAGGCTATAAGGATAGGAGGGGCCACACAGCCTGTAAGGGAAAGTAGATGTGGTTCTGTTTCTATGAGCTCTCTCAGATTTGTGTCTGGATGATGACATCACTATCAGTTGGTAAACACAAGCAATTTTCTGTTCCTACCAAACAGCTTATGGCTAAAACTCACAGGCCTTAGGGTTGATATATTTAGTTCACACTATGGCCAGGAACAAAACATGCATCGATTGCTACTCATTGCATGCAGCAAATGTCTCAGCTCACACCAAACCCCTCATTTCTAGAGAGATGCCTCGCCAGTTAAGAACACATACTGCCCTTGCCAACAACCTGAGTTCAGTTTCTAATACCCACGTCAGGTAGATCACAGGTACTCCAGCTCCAATGGGAATGCAAAGCCTCCACCTCTGCTCTGGGAGCATCAGCACACACGGACACATACTCCTACAGAGGCACACATACATGCACATAATTTTTTAAAAATAAATATTTTTCTAAAAGGGAAACGTCAATGCTTCCTGGAAGAGAGTTGTCTTAAAGAAGAAAGAAGATAGAAAACGGTCAATTTAGAAGCGATAACCAGTAGAGAGTGGATATGGAATGTTCAAAAAAAAAAAAAAACCTCCCTGGTTTTTTAGATAAGTGAGTGAGTAGCAGTATTTTTTTTTTATTCTAGCAATTGAGTGATCCTTTACAAGTAGGAAAGGAATTTTACATTTATGGATTTACATTGCTCTGTAGATAAAACCTCACACAGTTAAGAGGGTCAGCGCTGTTAGCAGCAGCAGTTAGAACCCCCCCCACACTCATACATCTCCAGACCAGTCTACAGACTAGAGTGTGCCTAGGTAGGTCTCCATAGCCATGGCAGGCATGCACAGCTACCGTAGACCATAGCCGACAGAGAGAAGACAGCATAAATGTGCATGAGATATCCCAGAAGCCCTCAGAGCCATGGGACTGTGGAAAGGGATCCTTTAAAGAGCCTTAAAAATTCTGTATTGCTGGTAAGTGTCAGAGGCAGACAGATGTACTGTGCTGCAGTTACGACAACTCTCTTCCATCTCCCCATTTGTATAGCCGCAAAGCAAGGGCCATCTGTGGGACACACTTCTCTCAAGACTTGATGAGCCTAGACACCTAAATGCTTGATCATATTAGCTTTTCTACTGTCAAGAGTCATATCTTCTCTTTAGGGATTGACATATCCTGTAGTTTTTCTTCATCTTCAAAGGAATTTTTTCTCTATTAGATCATGGTACTGTTATATATCAGCAAAAAACAAACAAACAAACAAACAAAAACAAGCAAACAAACAAATAAAAAACCCGACAAATTGAGTTTTATTAGTACCTTTTAAAAAGTCTTTATCTAGCTAGGAGTAATGACTCCTGCCTGAAATCTATAATCTCAACACCCTGGAAGCTGAGACAGGAGAATTGTCATGAGTTCGAGGTTCAGTTGGGTTACTTAATGAGTTCCAGGTCAGCCTGGGCCACACAGTGAGGCCCTGTCTCAAAAAAAAAAAAATAGCTTAAAGATTTCATTTCCTGAAGAGACACGAGTCTGTCATAGTAAAGCAACATGGCAAGAAAAAAAAAATCTTCAATTAAACTGTACAGTTAAACCCAAATGTGCTTTTCAGCATCGTAACAATCTATTTGTGTTGCAACTACAATTCATTGAGGCCAGCTCTGATTTGCTATGCTAAGCACAGATGGGTGCCAATGTGAAATCAGCATAGTGCTCTAAAGGAGTGAAGCCTTTTGAAGAAATTCTTCAGTCACAATCATCCTCTGCATGAAGGAGACAGGAAGTACTCAATCTGAGATCTGCCTCCATCAATGTTAAATCTTTTGTATATTTATGGGAGTAGGAGGACCCCTGAAAATAAATACAGTGAAAAAAGAACTAAAATAAAGACTGAGATTTTCCATCCCCAGGGTAATGAGGAGGCCAATAGAGGACATTATCTCTCTTAGTTAAAGTTTCATTGCAGTGAAGGGACACCATGACCAAAGCAACTCTTATAAAAGAAAGCGTTTAACTGGAGTTGGCTTACAATTTCAGAGGTTCAGTCCATTATCATCAAAGTAGGAAGCATGGCAGCATGCAGGCAGACATGGTGCCAGAGGAGAGTTTCACATTTTGATCTGAAGACAGCCAGAAGAGGATTTTCCTTTGCAGGCAGTCATAAGGAGACTATCATCCTCACTGGGCAGAGCCTGAGCATAGTAAACCTCAAATGCTACCTGCACACTGACACACTTCCTCCAACAAGGCCATAGCTTCTAATAAAGACACTCCCCATAGGCCAAGCATTCAAACCACCAAACTGTCCAAGTCAGGACAGTAGGGCTGAAGAGGAACAAACATGGCTTTATTTCTGAGCTGACAAAATGTTCAGCATAGCTAGAGCTATGGGGCAGTGTGGGAAAACAGTGCAGTGTGATAGAATAAGAGGAAAGAGTGAGGGCCACAGTGGAGGCAACACTAATGCAGGTGGAGCAAGGGATTTTGGGTAGATGAAACCAAAGTGCGAAGAACTCTATATGCCCTTATGAGCAGAGTGAGCTTAACTTGGCAAACCATTGGAAGTGTTGAAAGTTTTGGAATAAGGTGTTGCGATGCTATAATTAATCTTAAGAGAGCTAACCTAGAAGGGCTTGAGAGATAGCTCAGTTCGTAAAGTGTCTGCTAGCGTGAAGACTTGAGTTCAGAGTACAAATAAAAGCTAGGTGTGATCTGCAACCACAGCACTGTGGGGAAGCAGAGACAAATGGATCCCGGGAGCTCAGTCTAGGCCAAAGCAAGCTCTAGGATCAAATGCACATGCATAGGTCAAGGACAACTGCACACACACACACACACACACACACACACACTTCAAAGAAAAGAAGATGAGAGTAGAGGGGAGAGGGAAGAGAGGAGAGGGGAGGGAAGGAGATGGGAGATGGGAGAGGGGAGAGGGGAGGGGAGGAGAGGGGAGCAGGGAGAGGGGAGATGAGAGAGGGGAGGAAGGAGAGAGGAGGAGAGGGGAGAGGGGAGGAGAGGGGAGAGGGGAGGAGAGGGGAGAGGGGAGGAGAAGGTAAATGGGAGGAGAAGGGAGAGGGAAGAGGGGAA